>NW_025222279.1:4592753-4601909 GCF_014066325.1 Apis laboriosa
TTAACAATAACATAAATCTATCTTAATAAGCGTCGTATTTTCTCTCAAATAATTGAAAATAATTGTCCTCGTAGCAAAACTTTTTCCTTACATCATAACACAATACTCAAAAATACGTCATATAGGACAGTATAATAAACGAACCTTGATCCACACGCATCGTTTTCGTTTGCAAAAATCGTTGTGTCAAACATTTCAATTAACAATAACTTAATAACATAAATCTATCTTATCTAATCAGTCATATTTTCTCTCAAATAACTGAAAATAATTATCCTCGTAGCAAAACTTTTTCCTTACATTGTCACGCAATATTTAAAAATACGCCTGAATCGTATCGAATGACATAATAAACGAATCTATATGCATCGTTTTCGTTTGCAAAAATCATTGCGTCAAACATTTCAATTAACAATAACTTAATAACATAAATAGATCCTAATTTATATGTGTCATTTTTGCTCACAAAAGAGCAAAGATAATTCGTAGCAAAACTTTCTTTTGCTATCGTCACACAATACTCAAAAATACGCCTGAATCGTATCGAATGACATAATAAACGAATCCATATGCATCGTTTTCGTTTGCAAAAATCATTGCGTCAAACATTTCAATTCAACAATAACATAAATCTATCTTAATAAGCGTCGTATTTTCTCTCAAATAATTGAAAATAATTATCCTCGTAGCAAAACTTTTTCCTTACATCATAACACAATACTCAAAAATACGTCATATAGAACAATATAATAAACGAACCCTGATCCATATGCAATCTTTTTCGTTTGCAAAAATCGTTGTGTCAAACATTTCAATTAACAATAATTTAATAACATAAATCTATCTTATCTAATCAGTCATATTTTCTCTCAAATAATTGAAAATAATTGTCCTCGTAGCAAAACTTTTTCCTTACATCATAACACAATACTCAAAAATACGTCATATAGGACAGTATAATAAACGAACCTTGATCCACATGCATCGTTTTCGTTTGCAAAAATCGTTGTGTCAAACATTTCAATTAACAATAACTTAATAACATAAATCTACCTTATCTAATCATATTATCGTCATATTTTCTCTCAAATAATTGAAAATAATTATCCTCGTAGCAAAACTTTTTCCTTACATTGTCACGCAATACTCAAAAATACGCTTGAATCGTATCGAATGACATAATAAACGAATCTATATGCATCGTTTTCGTTTGCAAAAATCATTGCGTCAAACATTTCAATTAACAATAACATAAATCTATCTTAATAAGCGTCGTATTTTCTCTCAAATAATTGAAAATAATTGTCCTCGTAGCAAAACTTTTTCCTTACATCGTCACGCAATACTCAAAAATACGCCTGAATCGTATCAAATGACATATAATAATATAAATATTTCAATTAACAATAACTTAACAATATAAATAGATCCTAATTTATATGTGTCATTTTTGCTCACAAAAGAGCAAAGATAATTCGTATCAAAACTTTTTTCTCCTATCGTCACTCAAAAATACGCCTGAATCGTATCGAATGACATATGCATCGTTTTCGTTTGCAAAAATCATTGCGTCAAACATTTCAATTCAACAATAACATAAATCTATCTTAATAAGCGTCGTATTTTCTCTCAAATAATTGAAAATAATTGTCCTCGTAGCAAAACTTTTTCCTTACATCGTCACGCAATACTCAAAAATACGCCTGAATCGTATCGAATGACATATAATAATATACCTGAATAATACCGGAATAAACCTGATCAATATGCATCATTTTTGTTTGCAAAAATCGTTGTGTCAAACATTTCAATTAACAATAACTTAATAACATAATTCTATCTTATCTAATCAGCGTCATATTTTCTCTCAAATAATTAAAAATAATTATCCTCGTAGCAAAACTTTTTCCTTACATCATAACACAATACTCAAAAATACGTCATATAAGACAGTATAATAAACGAACCTTGATCCACATGCATCGTTTTCGTTTGCAAAAATCGTTGCGTCAAACATTTCAATTAACAATAACATAAATCTATCTTAATAAGCGTCGTATTTTCTCTCAAATAACTGAAAATAATTGTCCTCGTAGCAAAACTTTTTCCTTACATTGTCACGCAATATTTAAAAATACGCTTGAATCGTATCGAATGACATAATAAACGAATCTATATGCATCGTTTTCGTTTGCAAAAATCATTGCGTCAAACATTTCAATTCAACAATAACATAAATCTATCTTAATAAGCGTCGTATTTTCTCTCAAATAATTGAAAATAATTATCCTCGTAGCAAAACTTTTTCCTTACACGCAATACTGAAAAATACGCCGTGAATCGTATGGGACGGGATGATAGGATAAACGTGGATCCTGATCCACGCGCACAGTTTGCAAGAGAGCGAGGATAAGAGACCAAGTTAATTCTAACGTTACGCTGCATTACGAGCGCCGTATCGGATAGCATAAACGGATCCCGATCCAGTGTGGATCGTCTTGGCGCGCTTGCGAAGGGGTCGTGGCCCAAGTTTTTGCCCCCGAGGGTCGGCCGAGTTTGCGCCAGTCGGTCTCGCGCCGCCGCCGCCGCCGCCGCCGCCGCCGCCGACGACGACAACCGCTCCGCTCCGCTTCCAGCCACCTCGCGCGCGATCCTCGCCAGTCTCGCTCGTCCGCTCGTGCCACGCTCACCTCGCCGGCCGCTATGTCCGCCTCCAACTCGCGCCACCGCGTCGCTTGACGATCCATTCTCCCTCCCCCCTCTCCCCCCTCTCCACTCCTCCCCCTTCTGCTCTCTCTCGATCCGAATCGCGCTGTTGGATCTTGGATCGCGTGCTCCCGTACGCGTGTCTCGTAAATCGCGAGTGTGTGAACGTTAAAGGGGATACGAAGCAGTGTGGGGGGATAAGAGTGAAATTGAACGGAAGGGAAGGATGATCTGAGGTGAGAGACGTGGGCCTGTTGTGGGAAGGATTTTTCGTGTGGTTCGAGGATCATTTTTTTCGATCATCGAAGATCGAAGGAGGATCGGCGAGAGGATCGTGGGATTTCGAAAAATTGGAAATTCGTGAATTTTGTGTGGATGTGGGTCGAGGGTAAGAATATTATTGTTAAGTACGTAGAATAGAATATGTTTCGAAAAAATTCCAATGGATTTTTAAAAAAATTGGACACGTAGGAGGAGTGAGAATAGTCGCCGAGGATCGTAAGATCGCAAGAAAAATTTCGAATGGTGAATTTTCACAGATATCTAAGGAGAGGAGAAATATTATTGCGAGGATAACGTTTGAAAAAATTTCAAAATTGATTTTAAAAGATTCAATCGAAGAATAAGAATAATACCGTTGTCGTAGGATCGTAAGATCGTAAGAAAAATTTCGAATAACGTAACGTTTCAGAGATCTGATCGAGGGGTAAGAAGAATATTATCTCGCCAGGAATCGTAAAATATTTCGAAATATTCCAATTGTGGATCTTAGAAATTCAATCGAAGGACAAGGATATCGTTGCCGAGGATCGTAAGATTTCGAAGATTTCGATCCAACTCCAAATATATATATATATAAAAGAAAAAGACATCATTGCGGAGGATAATGAAATTTCCAAAAAATGTTAATCCTCGTTTTTTTAAAGAATCTCATTGTGAAGGAATCGTAAGCTCGATCTTTCTCAAAGATTGGACGGGGAATAGAATAATAAAATTCTAGATCTGAAGAAATTTATAAGAGGATTGCAACGTATAACGCTGTTTGGCAGAATTATCACGACAGGGTTAACAGCATCTCCAGGCTTTAGGGGTTCGAGAGATTGGGAGATCCGAAGTGGACGGTGAGGTTTAACGGGGGCGATCGTACCGGCCCCGTTAGTCGTAAATCTCCTTTCGTGTCTTGCCTCCATTCCCGTAAACGCCAAAACCTCTAACTAACTTTGAGATAAGTGGAAGAATAATCAACCGTGAATAATCATCTGTTTACCATCGAACACGTGGGGATCAGCGATGAAAAAGTGTTTTGCCCGATTTTAACGTTCGTCCGTATAATATAACAAATAACAACGAATTCTAAGAAATTCTAAGCGATCGATTTCGAGGAACGCGTGGATAAACGACATAAGAACAAACAGTGCGGAATTTGTGCGGATATAATTTTACGGTGGCAGAGTGAGACGAGACGATGAAAGGACGGATGGTTGGTGGTACGTCGTAGCAAGGTCGATGAAGATACGAGCTGGCCATACGGAAACTGGTCAAGGAGGTGTATTGACGGTTGGATTATTGACAAGAGGAGAGGAGCTGTTCGAGTTGGATACAAGAAGTGGAAAATGGAAAACGTGCCGATGAAACGTTCAGATTGGAAGGGTTGACGCGACGAGGATAAATCGGAATCGCGACGATTTGATTAATCGTTCGATAACACGTTCCGCGTGATTCTCAGCGATCCTGTCACTGATTTTCGAAGTTTGATCTGGTGAGTTACTTACCTTTTCTTTTTTTTTTTCAAAGAAAATGCGTCGATCTTTCTACTTAAATCCCCCGAGAAATTTCGTATAATTTGAACGACGGATTTAATATTGAGAGTCGATAAATGTTTTTATCGATTGAATAAATATCGAAGAAATCGATATTTCAAACGTAGAATAATAAAGTTGGTAAATGACGAATCTTTAAATTTCTGACAGATTTGTTATATACGACGATCGAATTAATATTATTCGAGAGTAAATATGTTTTTATCGGAAGTAAATATTGGATAAATTAATATTTGCGATTTGAAATAGATAATTATAGATATTTTGGAGATAGAGTTTTCGTAGTAATTGTTTTAATATCACTTTGCGATACGATTAGATTTGGAATTAGATTTAATGTAGGAAAGTGAAATTTGAAGATCTCTATCTGTTAAATTAACCTGTTATTTATTTTAACGAAGATTCGCTTCCCGGAATTGTGCGAAATAGGTCATCAGTATCCAAGTACGCTAATCAATAATAAAACGAGCTATATTATTTTCCACGAATAATACCCATATATTAATAAATTATTCAAATATAGACGAACAAAAGAAAGGTAAAAAAAAAAAAAAAGAAAATAAAGAAGAACGAGCTTCATATTTTTGATCCGAAATGATTTCAATCCACGAGCGAAAATTTACATTTTTATTACACGAAACACACATTTATAACGGTAGATCATTTACGAAACATATACATTACGATTCGTAATTTCCAATTTATCAAAATATGATACACGCGAGTCTCTGACCTCGGCAAATATTTTCATCGATATTTCGTCCAATTTTGTAATTTTCATTTGTTATTATTCTTTTGGTATTTTTTTCCCCTCTCTCTCTCTCTCTCTCTTTCGAAACAAGCATATAAACTTGGCGTTGAAATTCGTGCTTCATGGAACGTGTTTTGTTCACGTGCAGTGATTGATAAAATAACTGGACAAACGCGTTTCGACTTGGTTACGTATATAACATGGACGTTCGCAAACTGCTGTAAATATTTGCCTGGAAAATTAACCGAACAAAATTCCTCGTTTGTTTCCTCTTCCCATGTTACTATATGGATAAATTTTTATCCATTAGAAAGAAACGTCCTTATGAATCGAACGAGCTTGAATTTCTGCTTGGAAAAAAAACGAGAAAATTATTCTTAAATTTCAAATATGAGAAAAAAGAATAGAAATTTATATAAAAAAATCACTCTTCCTTCGATTAATCTAACGAGCAAAAATTAAATCTGAAATGGAAGATGAAATATCAAAGGTAAAAAAAAAAAAAAAAAAAGAATAATAAAAATGAACACGAGAGAAAAATTTAATTTTTGCGAAATTTAATTTTTTTGAATTTCATTGAATTTCACGATTTGAATTTCGTAACGGTAATTAGATACAGATTAATTAATTTAAGGGATTGTCAGGTATAACGGGACAAAGAAAGAATTTTCTTCTTACAACGCGAAGGAAGTTTCTTATTCGTCGCGTGATAAGAAAGAAAAAGATGTCACAGCAATTCTTACAGTTAGTTGAGCTCCCAAGGATGGGAGTGGAGCAGGTCGAAAAAAGTTGGGGAATTGAGTTATCTTCATATTTCCTCTTCTTATCGTCAAATCTAACGTGTCCTTTTACCGGCGAATACTTAAACTTTTTTAATCCTTATTAAATTTTATACCTTATAATCTTTTATATCGATCGAAAAAATTTAACATTTTTATCGGTAGAAAATTTTTTTAATTAAAACTTGAATCTTATATCCAGAATTCTCCTAAATTTTTTTTTTATTCGGACAATCGTTATCTCGATCGCGTAAAAAGAAAATAAATTCCGATTCAAATTATATTCCATACTCATATTAGATTACTTTATTCTCCTTCGATCAAAATTCTTTAAATTTTGGATTTTACATACTTTGAATATTTATATAATAATCCAAATACCATGTACACCAGGTATATATAACTTTTTTCTCAAGTTTAAAATTTTATTTTTATCTTCAAAGAGTTAAATGTTAGAATTTCGTTTTTTTTTTTTTTTTTTTAATTTTAACAAAACGTAGTAACGATTTCCCTAAATTTTCATGGCATAATTGTCTCGGCCATCGACGTCAAAAATAAAAAAAAAAAAAAAAAGAAAAAAATAACCCAATAATGTCAACTCCAAGTTACATTCTGTCAAAGACAAGCTCGTAAATTTGTTCCAAATACCGTTGTACCATGACACGTACGTTACATATCTATATACAATTCTATATATCGCAACGCAACGATTCGGTTAAGCTATCTTCGATTCGGGTCAAATGTAAAAGCTCCTATTACGATTCACCAGTTAACCGCGAGTCTATGACCTGCATCTCGAGTTCGGATCGGCCAGGCCTCCCTGCAACTTTGCGTCCGTATTTTACATTTATGCGCAAGATAAGTCCACCCTATGTATTCGATTTATCGTACACCTCACCTGTATCGACTTTTCCGCACCACTTTCCATTCTTCCCTTCCGCCCGCGAATTTCCTCAAAGTATTATAATCACATCACGTGGAGCAGATAGAATTTTAAAGGAAATCATCTAAATGATTCGTATATAATTCTCGAAAAGATTAAATTTTCAAGTTTGCAATTTTTTTTGAAAAGGTTTTCAAAATTTCAAATTTTAAATTTCGTAAGATCGCTTTGAAGATCGTTCGCCAACGTTCGAATCACATTTATTGTTAAGGTTAGTTCAGGTTAGGTTATTATAAATTTTCAACATTTATTTCGATTACACGGAAATGTGATAAAGTTATGATCTATCGTGGTCACGAGTTAATGAAGTCGTCAAAAAAATATCGCGAATACTCCACAAGAGAGATTTTCGATATCTATCTCGATCTATTTCGATAACGATAAAACCCGTCGAAATGAATTGATTTATAAAAATACACGATTTATGAGAAAAAAAGAAAAAAAAAACAATAGAATCGCAGTTTAGTTGTAAAAACGAATATTTGACGAAATTTTAGAAAACATCTCGTTGAAAATGAGATTCTTCATCGCATTTCAAATTGTCCGATCAAACATAACCTCAAAATCACGGGAAAATTAACGAACGGTGTCCCGTCAGAATTGCGATCGCGCGTTGCAATCTCCAAATGGAGAGTCAAAAATACAGAGCACTGTTGATAGATCCGTGTACAAAACGAATGGAATAACCAATAGCTTTTCAACAATGACGCGTTATTTGGATCGGTAATATTGGAGCGGACGCGGTTCGTTTCGAGTGCGCCCCATCCAACGTTTCATTTACGATATAATGCTGAATTTGGTGGAGTATCGTTACGGTTTTAAACGTTTTCAGGGATTTTCGCGGGAACCTTTGTTTCTCGATTCGAGTGAACTCGCTACCAAGTTTTTCAAGCGGAGTTGGAGGGTGCTTTTCTGCCATGGTCGTACGAATTTTCTTTTTTTTTTATTTTTCTTTCTCTTTTCCCCTTTGTTTTGTCGATCGAGATACGATTGTTCGATGATACGAGCGAGGGGAGAATGGAAATGCTCGATTGTTCGTTACGCGGAATAACATTTTTCTGTTTCTTTGTAACGGAGGAAATGTAAGAAAGTCTTTTTTACGAAACACTTTCGAGGAATAATTTTTATAAAAAAATTTTTTTTCATTTTGTCAATAGTTTTTCGAGGCAATTCATGGCAATTTAGAATTATACGATATTACAATGTTATTATTGAAAATTAAAAATTTTCAATATTGGAATAGGATGATACAAGGGAGAAAAGAGTAGATTTGGATTTATTTCTTATTTTAGAATGTGAGATTGTTTCTTATTTTAAATATTCATAAAAAAATTCGTATAAAAGTTCTTCCTCTGAATTTTATTCCTGTCTATTATTTTTCGATAAATTTTATTCAATGTTGGCAAAGAAATAAAGCAAAGATCACATCTGTGTATCTACTAAATGTATTTCGACGTCACGTTAAGCGATAACGATTTTATTATCGTTTAAAAATAACGAATAAATGAAATAATAACGGTATAAAAAGAATTTTAATCGTACAATGGATACGCGTAAAGCGACGAAAAACATTTTCGAAAAAATTCAATTTTCGTATATACATATATATATATATATATAGATATTTGAACCGTGAGTTAGCCCAATGATGCTCCTTTTGTCAGAATTTCACGCTGTCAACGGAATCCAATTAAATATCGGATCTGCCTTTTGCGTTAATGGATTTATACAGGGAAGAAAAACCACATTTATCGATGAAAAAAAAAAAAAAAAAAAAAAAAATATATTTTAATTCAATTTTTTCCCAAAAAACAAAACAGCAAATCTTTTTCCTTTTTTTTTTTTTTTTTTTAACAATTTAAAATAACATAACACTTTTATAATTCGATCAAGAAAATTTTCCCTCTTTTTTCATTTTTTTCACTCTTCACGTTATCGCATTTTATACAAATCGCGCAAAAANATAACATAACACTTTTATAATTCGATCAAGAGAATTTTCCCTCTTTTTTCATTTTTTTCACTCTTCACGTTATCGCATTTTATACAAATCGCGCAAAAATTATCGAAAATTATTCGTTCGCATCGAATTCGAACGTAAAAAGCTTTAATACCATTATATGAAAAAAAAAAGAGCAAAAAAAAAGGGAAGAGAGA
>NW_025222279.1:4601990-4636099 GCF_014066325.1 Apis laboriosa
GAGAGGAAGAGAAGAAAAATAACATAAAATAAAATAAAATAAAGAGACGAAAAAAAAAAAAAAGAAAAAAGAATGGTTAAAAACGGACAGTCGTTTTATTCGATCGCGTTAAAGCATGAAATGAACTCTAATCGGTCAGTGTTGCGCGCGCGAATTCATCCCCCTCTTTTGAAAATCGGATCGTGTTTGAACGACTCGTTAAATATTTCACACAGGGTTTCGCAAACCTGTGTGGCGGACAACTTTGCTTTCGCCCTCGTACTCGAAATTCTTCGTTAACGATTCCATCGACGCGTTATTTAATTTATTTAATTTATTTTCGGTCTCCAGGGGGTTGGAGGAGACCGGTGCAAACAATCGGTCAACGGTGAAAATTGATGCTCGCCGACCAGTTTCGCGAATATACGTATTCTCCACAATTGGACGACGAATTGTGCTAATTCACCAAGTTTTTTCACGTTTTTTTTTTTATTCTTTTTTTTTTTTTTGCTTCCTTGATGCTTGACTCTGTTGGTCGAAAAATATAAATTCGATCGCATAGAAAAGACAAATTAAGGGACGTGTAACGTAGTTTGAGAAATGTATTTTTGTGATTTGTTAAAAATTTGTTGAAAATTTTATCGATTGTAATGGATTTTTTAGTCTGATATTGTATATTTTTGAAAGTATGTTTTTTTTTTTAATTTTTAACGATTTGATCTCGTTGTGAATCATGTTTCAATAGCAGATTCGTTCATTTCTTTATCGTTTCTTTATTCTTATATATTTGTTATATATTTTCTTACATTTACATTATTTTTTCTCATATTTTCTCTTAAATTCAAAATTTCTTTTTAAAATAAAGGCAAACGCGATGGTTTAACAATGTATAGGGATGGAAAAGTTACAAGTACAAAATTTGTTTTCGGAGATCGTTAAATTTTTCCGGTTAACAGATATATTTAACGAACGTGGCTGTTTATTAATTCGCTGATTCCGTAACTTTTTATTGATCTAATCATTCCCCTATTACCAACAATAAGTTTCTATATACATTGTGTAAACATTTCAAACGTCGAATTCAAGATTCGTAGATAGTAGATATATATTATATTATTCCACGTAATATCAATAGATTAACTTGGCCAGAATTTATCCTTGGAAAGAAAATATTCGCGTAATTTGAAAATATTTGACGATAGATAAATTAATTTTATTTTATTTTTCTGATTTAAACAATTCTATAGTTACAATTTATAAAACAATTATCCAACAATTTAATCAAATTGTTAATCGCTTTCTTTATTTTCTATCCTATTCATAAATATTTTTTCAAAAAAAAAAAAAGGATTTTTAGAAAAAAAAGGAACTCGAATCGAATAATAAAGTTTGAATTGGCAAAATTATATATTTCTAACGTTAATATTTCACCCTGCTTTGCGTTAATGAATGCATTCCTGTCCCGACAAATTGACAAAGATAAATTAAATGAAATCGGTGTTAAATTCCACATTCGTACCAATCGTTAAATAACAACGAATTCTGTTATAATAGAATACAATTAGTCAAATAACGATAATTGACGGGAATATTCCGTTGATTAAAGACCGATTTTATCGTATTTGCCCGCGAGATAGCAACAATAATGGATTCCCTGTGTGGATAAGTAAATTCGAGCGAAAATATTTGTCGGAAAATTGAGATGGATAATTTACATATCGTTAAACAGGGCGTGATATCAATACCACACTTTACACATTGTTCACATTTTGCTTGTCGTGGCCAAATCTACTTACGTCTCTTCGATATCAGAGCATGGTATTTTTATTTATATAAAAAAAAAATCTTGATTGAAAGAAGAATTCCTTCCTGGATTCCTTTCAATCTTCAATCAGGATAAAAGTCAAACTTAATTATAACGAAAAGTTTCAATATTTATTTCAATATTTTTGCTAAAAACATTTTTATCATCTCTTCCTATTTAACTTCGCAAAATTATCTTACATTTTTTAAAAATGTTACGTTCATCCTATTGCGAATAATTCGAGTAGTACGACAATTATTTTTTATTAAAATATACAAAAATTATTACATTGTACAATAATATCTACTGATCGAAAAAAATAATTTGTCGATCGAAAGATTTGCTGATAAACAGATTCTCACCCTTAAATGCAATTATTATACGATTGTAAAAGAGGAAGAGAGATTGAAAGAAGAAGAAAAAGGGTCGAAAGGTTTTCGGCACGAAAGAACAAAGAAATTTTTTTTCTTCCTTTTTTTTTTCCTTTCTTTCTTCATAAAAATTATTTCAATTTTACAGTTATCTTCCTGGAAAAAATTTATTTTTCAGGGTGGATGATGCTTGTCGTTACTCTCGTTTCTTCTTATTTAAACCGCATAAACTCGACGACGTACTCCACGTGAAAACAGAGCCGAGAAACAGTGAGCTCATTACGGTCCACTGTTTCTCGTTAGTTATCTGCTGTGTCGTCCCCAGCTATTCGTATGGCTCGGGGCAAAAATTATTTCGCCTCGAAAATTCCTTCCATCGCGCTTTCTTTCCGCGTGACAATCGCGACGACGTGAAACGACGACGCATCTGCGTTTTTTTCGCTTCTTTAATTCGAGAAACGATCGATAAAATATCGACCGAACATTTTATCGCATCGATATCGATACTATCGTTTCAAACGAACGCGTCGAATATTTCGTAGTAGTATTTTATTTGATCGAATGTGATGACGTTTTAATTAAAATTATTTGTCACCAGTCATTTTATATTACAGATAGAGAATTTTAAACTTTAGAGAAATATCATCCCGCGTAATTGTGATCGAAACGTTGATTTAATTTTTAACGAGGAAACTTGGACTTGCTATTTCGTTGTTTTTTAGGTTATGTAGAATCAGCTTTGAAAAAAGATAGGTTAAATGATTTTAATCTATATTATAATTTTGATTCACGGTTCTGGTATTTTTTTAAAATACGCGATAAGAGATGGAAATATAGAAAGTGAATGTAGTAGTTTTTTTTTTTTTATATTGATATTAGAAAAATTAATTTAACTGAAAAGTGGTTGGTTGACAAGAGGTTATATTTTATCGAAAATAAGAAAATTTAAGAGAAGCATTAACGAGAGGGCAAGGAATATGGTCAGAAAGCTATGGCCACAGAAGAATGGAGAGAGTTAGAAATAAAATAAATGGACAGTGCTTGTCTTGGTGTTCGAGGTGGGCGAGGTCTCTTTTCTTTTCGCGCTGTCTTCGATTCAAGCTTACAAAAGAGGTTACCATCGGGAAGAGTGTTTTTTGAACAAGAACTGGTTCAAGTGCAGAACATTAAGCCAAAGTAAAGGACAGGAGGTAGCTAAGATATTTTAACAAAAGCTGGAGGATTCGTTGAAGTAGTTGAAAAATTCGATTCTTTTTCGATATTTTTTACGTTATAAAAAGTATATAGGAAAAAAATTTAATCTTCCTTTTCCTCAAATTTTAATCAGTATCCCGTCTATACGATAGAACTATATTTATATTATACGTTAGAACTATATTTTTATAAATAATTCCGAAGGAATTATTTAAAAAATCGTTCGAACCGTTTTTGTTAAAAGAATTATTTCGCAAAACCATAAACTTTTTCCAAATTTTCATTTTTTAAACTTTACTTCAAACGTGCTGTAATTTTTTAAATTATTCAAATTATTTTGTTCTCCAAAATGAAATTATTCATAAAAAACTTTTGCGATTTTGCAATATTTTTAACATTCGAACATTTTTTTTCGATAGAATTATTTACATTATATTAATATTACAAATATTCGCGAAATTTTGCAATTTTGCAATTTTTTCTCTTTTCGCCCGAATATCTATTTAAATTTATATAATAATAAATCAACGTTATTCGCGTTCGTTTCGAACGAAAAATTGGCCGTTTAATTAAACTGTTTATTCAATTTTGATGCTCGATCCGTTCTCCGAGAATAGCAGACACGATCCTTTAATTGTTTTCAGCGGTGTATTATCGGCTTAAGGCTTGTTCGCTCACTTGTCCGGATAATCGGCATTCCCTGTATTTCCCTTTTACTCGAAAGCGCCTCGGTTGTTGGCCGGGGTCTCTCTTCGAAAATTACACCGGAAGTCCGCTTGTACAATTTTCCGCTCCACGGATTTCGAAGGGACAAGGGAAAATTTAATAAATGGAGTTAAAATAAATTCGTTAAAAAAAAAATGTTTCGATTATTATTATTATTATTATCATTTCTCGTCAATATTCGTAATAATTTCGTTAAAAAAAAAAAAATGTTATAATTTGATGACGGTTAAACACGACGCGAGAAAACTTGTAAATTGTTATTTAATGTAATCGAGATTAAAATTTAATAAAACAAATGGAATTTAACAAATTGGGAGAAAAATCACGAAAAATTTTGCATAAAATGATATTGATGTTGTGATAGAACGAAGGATTAAAATTTTACGTGTATTCAAATAATAATAATGGAATTTGGGATATTAAAAAAAAAAAAAAAAAAAAAAAAAAAGAAAACACTTCAATAATAGTTTAAAATTCATTTTGTGTAATCAACGTTAAATTTAGTCGATAAAATTTTTTTCAATTCTATACACGGACTATTCTATATCTCTCGTAATTATTCAAACGACAACGAATTCTAATTTAATTGCAAATCTTGATAATTATTCCTTTAGTCAATATCCTTTTATCTCCTCGAGAGACAAATATAATTTTGAACGTCGTAGAAATATTATTATTTTTAGCGAAATATTCAATAAAGATTTAATAAATTTAATCAAGGTACGCGATTTTCAAGTACTTTTATCAATTAATATGCTATTTTGACTTTAATTGTAATATTTATTGTAAAAGATTTATTTAATAAACAATAATTCAATGATATTTTATTCAAGCACACTTTAAGTTTGGTTAAACATATATAAAAATTAAAAAGATTTATCACACTTAAGGGACGAATTCGAAGAACCAGAAAAAGATAATTACTTTTTTTTTTTTAAAACAATAAAAATACCAACACTACAAACGTAAAATAAAATTCGTAAAAAAATCCGAACAAATTCACTCATGTTAAAACATCTCGAAATCGTTACGAACCTTCGAAATTATCTCTTTAAATGATACTTGGATCACAATTCGAGCACAAACGAGTGATAATTAATTAACGATGGAAACGTTTGAACTTTTAAACGAACCGTATATATCTCAAAATTTCAATTCCCGCATTCACCTTTACCCATCGATACACCTGTTAAAACGCAATTACAACATCCACGAAATCGTACCTCGATACCCTCGTTCTCCACCACAACATATCGCGTCACACTTGCCCCATTTTGCTCGTGCTTCAAAAATAACATAGTTACCGACTCACCGACGAGAAACTTTCTCCTCCTCCTCCCTCCCCCCCCTCTCTCTCTCTCTAAAAAAAAAAGAGAAAAAAAAGGAAAAAAAAAAAATGAAAAAAAGTCGGAGGCCGCAACGAACACGGTATCTCGCCACCAAGCCTGTGTACACGAAGGAAGGGATGATGGGAGAGGGCGATGGTTGGGCGGGGAAAACAAGTGGAGATAAATCGAATAATCGTTGGATGAGTGTGCGAGGGGCGGGTGGCGAGAGCCGATTCCTATGGCATAAAAGCGTCGCCGGCAACCCGGTGAAACGCAAATGCTGGCGGAGTGCGGTTTCGTGTTAGGGGTTGCGAAAGGACTTTCCAGTCCCTCCCTCTCCCCGCCCTTGCTCCTTGTTCGCGCGCGTCTTTATTGACTTTCGCGGGAATCGTCGATGCCTGCCGATTTTTCCTAATCTAGACGGCAAAATTATTTATAATTGGGCGAGTGAAATTTTGGCCGATTTGATTATTTTTCTTTTTTTTTTTTTTGGAATCTTTTAAAAACGTAAATAGGGGAAGGAATTTTTGAACGAATATATATCTGATTTTTCGTTCCGATTTTCGAGAGAAATAGAATTTTCGTTTTTGAGGAGAAAATTTTGAATCAAAGCGAATCAAAGTTGTTTCGGTTCTTATTATTTTTTAATATTTTTTTGAAAGTATGTGTGCAAAAATATATGGTTAATGAATTAAGTGAAATTTATTTTCGCGGAATGAATGTGAGATTGGTAGATTTTGAGAGTAAAATTTTAACGAATTAAAGTCGCTTTGATTATTTTTTTTTAAGATTTTTTTTTTTTAGAATCCTTTAAAAATGTAAAAGTACATTTGCATGAAGATATCTGATTTTTCGAGAGAAATGGAATTTTCGCTTCGAGAAGAAAATTTTGGTGAATCGAAATTGATTATTATTATTATTTTTAATATTTTTTTGAAAGTATAAATAATGATTTATGAAATTTATTTTTACGAGTGCCAAATTTGTAGATTTTGAAAATAAAACTTTGACGAATTAATGTCGTTTCGATTATTATTTTTAGCATTTTTTAAAAATGCAAATAAGCTGCTTGGTTAACGAATATATTCAATTTTGCGTTATTTTCGAGCATTCGAAATTATTTTGACTATTTTTTTTTTAAATAAAACATTCTTTAGACTTTGAGAACAGATCATTATATTAAAGTCATATTTTTAAAATAACATCTATTTTTCACTTATTATTCTTACGTATTACGTCCATAAATATTCTTTTCAATACTTTTGAATATCGATTTCGTATTAATAAATTCATCGAAAGTTGCATTTCGGTTGATCCTTTAACGCGCTAAAATGGATTCCACGTTAAACATCCGAACAATAATAAAATTCAATGCAAAAACTGAAAACTGGGGCAATCTTTGATTCCAATAATCAAACGATTAACAACGATATTCAATAATATTATACAAATAATATCCACCTTGCAAAATTCTAAGAAAAAAAAAAAATTATCCTTATTATCTTCTTTTAAATTTGTTCTTTTTTTTCAAATTCTTTAAAAAATAAAATCTTCTTTAAAATAAAGATAAAAATCCATCAATTTCCAATGTTATAATTTCTCCATCCGAGGCAAAACCGAGCGTAACTTATCAATCGTTATTAAATTACGATTAAATATTACGATTTCGAATCTCGTCTCGTAAATTCCTTCATCAACCTTTGTTTCGTTTTCATACAATGCTCGATCCATTACGTTCGTACCCACGAGGAACGAGGGATGGGACGCCAAAGGGACGTCCCCTTTCCCCCTTTCCTGTCCCTTCGCGATCGGTGGAAAATGGCGCAAGTTTTTCGAGGAGAGGAGACGTATTTAGGGAGATGGAGGAGACGGCTCCCTTGTTACGTTGCTGTCCCTCTGTTTCCCCGTTACGTTGCACGCGTGTAAATTGGCGTGCATCTGTCGAGTTCCCAGAGCTAGAAAATACGAGGAGTTTCCAATTAAAAGGAAATAAAGATGGAAATTTCGAGTACTGGCAGAAATTCCCTCGTTTCTCTCTTACACCTGTATATATATGTATACATGTGTGTGTCTGTGTATACGTGAATACGTATATTTGTCGATACAAATAAATGCACTTTACCCTGTTAAGCGAGATGGACGAGTTAAATCGGATTGGACGATAGTTTGGGATTTAATGTATATTTATGTAGTTATATTATCTGTTCTTTTTAACTCCTCGATGCGTGTCAAAAATGTAACATTAAATGTAGGAAACTTTTCGTTTACGAGGTTCCATTCTTTCGAATTTTTAATATACACATCGACAAGAATAAAAGTAATCTTTTCAAGTTACCTTTAAATATACATATAAAAGCACGTAAATGGATCTTCAAAATTTAATTATTATTTTATAATTTTGAATATTATTAATCTTTCGCGGAAAAGAAATCACGTAATATCGCACATTTAATTATAAAACTTAATTCAAACTAACTTTTATACTCTCCACGCTTAATCTTTCGAAATCGTTCTTTTTTTCATTACTTTTCCCAAGAGAAATTTTATTATACGCATTTACTCATTTTTACGCGATTATACACGTTATTTATCTCAACGCGTTAAATATACGCGCGCGATCTTTTTTGGAAAATTGGAAGGCGGCCTTTTGGAAGAGCCATTCCCCGCAGAATGTTGATCCTCGAGGTTTTCAGGGCCACTTTTCCTGCCCTCCTCCTTTCCCCCGACCGGTTACGCGAAAAACGTGCGAATCGGTTGCGCCTCGCATTTCCACCCGTGGCCATTGAATTTTATGAATATTGTTGGCGAGCGCCCCCTTTTACAATTCTCGTCGTGCAACCACCGCGAGGATAGCTCGTAGAACGTTGCAACGCTTTCAACGCGCGAATTTGCAAACGATCCCGCCGTTTCTCCCCTCTCCGCCATCCCCCCCTTTCGGACCGCTTTATTCCCGCGAATAAATCAGTCGAATTCGAGGGGAGCTCGAAAGCAAACGGTGTTGTTAACACGTTGTGCCGCGTTACTTTTTTCTTTTCTCCATAATTGAAATATTGAAATATCGCGAAACGACGCGTTTTCAAGATATTCTTCCATCGAATTTCTCCCCTTTCTCTTCGATGAAAATCGAATGATTGCAAATTTTAACGAATTATTATGAGTTGTCTTCGATCTCGAAGGTAAGGTATTTTAAGGTATTTTGGAAATTTTTTCTTTGGTGAGAATTGAGTAATAACGCGAAATTTAATAAATTATCGTGCGAAGTCTTCGATGTCTTTTTTCTTCCGAATGATTGCAAAATTTAATGAATTACCATAAATTTTCGATAGTTGTATTTAAAATATTTAAGATATTTTGGAATTGGAATTTTTTCTTTTAGTGAAAATTGAGTGATTTAATAAATTATCGTGCGAATGTCTTCGATGTCTTTTTTCTTCTGAATGATTGCAAAATTTAATGAATTACCACGAATCTTCGATAGTTGTATTTAAAATATTTAAGATATTTTGGAATTGGAATTTATTCTTTAGTGAAAATTAACTGTAATATCGCGAAATTTAATAAATTATCATGCAAAGTGTCTTCGATGTCTTTTTTCGTCTGTGAATGATTGCAAAATTTAACGAATTATTATGAATTGTCTTCGATTTCGAAGGTAAGATATTTTAAGGAAATTATTTTGGAAATTTTTTCTTTGGTGAGAATTGAGTAATATCGCGAAATTTAATAAATTATCGTGCGAAGTCTTCGACGTCTTTTTTCTTCTGTGAATGATTGAAAAATTTAATGAATTACCACGAATCTTCGATAGTTGTATTTAAAATATTTAAGATATTTTGGAATTGGAATTTTTTCTTTTAGTGAAAATTGAGTGATTGTAATATTTAATAAATTATCATGCGAATGTCTTCGATGTTTTTTTTTTTCTGAATGATTGCAAAATTTAATGAATTACCACAAAGTGTGAATTTTCGATAATTGTATTTAAATTATTTAAGATATTTTGAAATTGGAATTTTTTCTTTTAGTGATTGTAATATTTAATAAATTATCGTGCGAATGCCTTCGATGTCTTTTTTCTTCTGTGAATGATTGCAAAATTTAATGAATTACCACGAAGTGTGAATCTTCCATAGTTGTATTTAAAGCATTTAAGATATTTTGGAATTGGAATTTATTCTTTAGTGAAAATTAACTGTAATATCGCGAAATTTAATAAATTATCATGCAAAGTGTCTTCGATGTCTTTTTTCTTCTGTGAATGATTGCAAAATTTAATGAATTACCACGAAGTGTGAATTATCGATAATTGTATTTAAATCATTTAAGATATTTTGGAATTGGAATTTTCTCTTTTGATGAAAATCGAATGATTGTAATATCGCGAAATTTAATAAATTATCGTATTCTCGATATATTTAAGGAATTTTTTCTTTTTTCCTCTGTGAATGATTGCAAAATTAATTAAATTATTACATGAAGTCGCTTCGATGTATTTAAAATATCTCTCACAGAATTTTTCCTTTTCTTTTCTTCGAACATATTTCGACATATTTCTTCGATCGAAATTTCTAAGATATTTTGCCTATTAATCTTTTCTTATTTAAATAATTACGAAACTTTTCGAAGGGGGAAGGTTCATGTAACGAAAAGTGAATCGAGCGAATCGTGTCAGAAGTTTGGATCTAATTAAAATTAATTACGCCGCGATATAAACCGCTGCGGTTGAAATTAAAATTCATCCGATCCCGGCGCACGAAAGGAAATTAATCACAAGTTTCCCTCCTGCGGTTTTCTCCTTCTTTCCTCCTTTCTCGCGATACAAGTGGCTAATTGACGAGAGATTTATGCAAATTTAAAACGAGCCTTTAATACTACTAAGATAATCAAAGCCTTTCCCTTTTTTTTCTCTTCTGATTCGTTTCTTTTCTTTTCTTCTTCTTCTCCTTTTTTTTTTTTTTTAACAGTTGGATTGGATGCACATCGTAGAATGGAAACGAAACACGTAAATGTTTCCAGAGTTTCTTTATTGGACAATTCGTAAATAATTGTCACATAAATTGATTGACTTTTAGAAATAATTATTCCGTTTTCCGTTTAGAAGAAAATATCGGAGAAGACGAAAATGTGATAGCTGCTCAGTTGATAAGTAATTTCGCGATGGAAGGAGTTCAGATTAGATTTCGTTGACGCGACATTAAGATTCTCTGTCTCTCGATATTGTTCATATATATAATATATGACACATACATTCGTGACGTGTGTCACAAGGCGGATATTTCTTTATCAAATTTTCTATTAATTTTTTTTTAATTTTTTATCAAACATTTAAGTAAAGCATAGATATAAATTAATTCCATAGAATGTTAATATTTTCGTAGAGTAGGTTTGGAAGATTGATTCTCAAGATAAAGTTCTCAAGAGTGTACAAAAAATTAAGGAAATGAAATTAATCCAACTTTGAATTTTAATTGCTTGTATAAATTCAATAATAAATTTATTCCATTCGAAATTTTTATTACGCCAACTTTTGTATCTGTTTCGATTTCTCTAATAACATTCTACTAAATATAATAACACTGTATACAAATAGAAAATTATAATTATACTTATATGATAAAAAAAATTAGTAGATCGGATTACTTTTCTACATAAAATGAAGAATAATAAATTTTCAATGTAAGAAATATAATTCACGAACTTTGTTACTTAATCTTCAAGCTATATATATATATATATATAGAAAAAGATTAGACTTATTAACAGATAATAATCCACCACTCGATAACGAGAAGAGAAACTTTCATGTTTCTAAAATGAGGAAGCGTCGCTGGTTGGAAAATTACGAGCCGATAAACTGGAAAATGTTCAACCTTATCAATAGATCGAATTCTAAAACTCTTCGTCGTTTCTCAGTATAATTCGATCGAACTTGTTCCAACAAGACGAAGAAGAAGAAAAAGAAGAAGAAGAAGAAGAAGAAGAAGTTTGTCCTGGACATTTATTTGACGTGGAAAAAATGGCAAAAGTTGTTGTTTCATTTTTCATCCTGATTATATTCCACCTTCCCCGATCCATCTTGAACAATCGTGATCAATTTTCTTATCGTATTCGTGAATTTCTTCATTGTCTTCCTTTTTTCTTTCTATTTCGAACAGAAAAGTGGACAGAAAGAAATCGACGAATTTTTTTTTTTTTTACTTCCGAATTCGATTCTCGTTTCGTTCGAATGTTCATCAAGTATCAATGTTAATCATTGTTATTATTTTTTTCTCGATCGAATTACGTTACTCTTTTCGTTGCAATCGTTCAAATTACAAGGGCTTCGAAGACAACAATTTCGAGGGAATTTATCCGCGGAATACGTCTACAACGAGACAAGACGTGTACAATCTTGGTGAATACCTGATGGATTATTCCAAGAGAATGTCTGAATGCATTACTGCGACGTACAATTGTTCTCGTGGCTCGCGATTCTAATAGCAGCCATCCTACAATACCATAATATTGTATATTTCACCTTGGCGCATATCGAGTTTTGCGTTTATAAATTCGAGCGAGTGTGAATATTACAATACTTATAACATTTCATATGTAAAATCGTTACTTTTAAAGGGAAAAAAAAGTAGAAGTTAGAGAAATACGATCAATTCGAAACAATGTTCCATGTATTCGGATAAATATACGAAATTCAACAACGAATTCGAGGAGAAAAATGAAGAAAAGATTTATTTATTCGAAATACGAACATTGTTTCAACGTTATTTCGAAACAATTATGATTTAAATTTAAAAAATGACGAAAAGCATCGCGATTCTTATCGCCGCCATTCCATGCTCCAAGGTCCGCCATTACGACGTCGTTAGCTTAAAGCAGCGACATGGAACACGCGTCACGAAATAAGCGCAGAGAAAAGTTGTGTGTGTGTATGTGTATATGTATATATATATATATACATATATAACATATATATACATATATAAAGTGAGCACACAACCACGATAATATATATTTTCTTTTTTCTTTTCATTCGCCACGTTTTTCTTTGTGTCAACAACACGCGAGTACACATCGACACGACGAGTGTAAACTCCTCTCCCCTCCCTCCCCCTCTTTTTTTTTCGTCCTTCATAATTCGCGGCAACCTTTTCTTTTTCTCGTGGAAGAAAAATAAAAATGTTGCTTTGAAAAATAAACGGCGTTACGACGAGGTTCACGAGGTCGTCTCCTCCACAGCGGTAAAAAATATTTGACGAAATTAACGAAGGGTCGATGCTTAAATATTTTTTCGTGTGTTGCATCGTGTGCTTCTCTGAATCTGTGCTTTCCCCCCCCCCCCCAAAAGCTATGGTTTCTTTTTTTTGAGGATGATTATTTATATTCTTCAAGGTGAAATTTTTTAACGTTTAAATATCGTATTATTCGAACAATTCGGAGGGAAAGTTTCTAAGGGATGATTATTTTGTAAGGGGAAAATTTTCGTAATACAAATTTTCCGTATCGCCATTAACATATTTTACATCTCAATAGTTTATACAATTATTACAAAAGTTATAACGATATAAATTGTATAATATATTCTATAGATGAAAATGGATCTCTCTATTCCGATTTATATATATATATATATATATACATACAGCTTCATCGATTTTGATTTTGATAAACTACCGATGGTAATAGAAGCTTGATTTTGATAAATGAGCAAGCAATTGCATTGAACGTAGCCAGTTATTCGGCTTCATAATGCCGCGTCATTTTTTCCGTTATTATTACATATACAGGGTGACTCTGCAGAAACGAATCTTGTCTCTAAAGATATTTTATTTCTTGTCTCTCAATATTTTATAGATATATCAAACTGTTCACGTAACTATCTTAAAATACAAATATTTATATTACTTAAAAAAAAAAAAATAAAAATAAAATAAATCTGTATTAAAATTGAAATTTGAATCATTTTCGAGTAACTTGTTGCGGACGTGTAAACAATTTTTTCGAGTATTTTTGCTGCAGTTTTCCAATATTTAGGAAGTTTTATTGTCTGGATTGTTTATGTTGTTTATGGTTGAAGTGAAGTTCGAGCGTCCTGCTCTTTCTCGCGCACGAATTAGAACGCGATGCAACGAAAATTATTTGGCTTAAAATGTTTCACGCTACTTCACACCTTTCACGCGTGGCCCCTTCGTAAAAATATATCTCAGAGGAGGGTTGTTCTCGCGTAACGACATCGAGTTTCCACCGTCTTTTGCTATTTTCGCCGCAGTTTCGTTCCGTGATTTCTTGTTTACTTTCCTACGTGGAAAAATCAACGTTCCATTACGATAAAGAGCACGAAGTAACGAAATAAGGATATTATCGTGTTTTCTCCTCCTTTATACCCGAGTTTAATCCTACTAAGTTAAATGCACGTATACCATTAATAAAAAAAAAAAAAAATATCAAATAATGATGTCGAGATAATTGTAATAATTTATTTTGAAAATTTAAAAATCTTATCTTGAATTTTACTTTTCATTTGTTATGCATTGTTATGCATTTGCGAGTTTAAATTTTATTTCTCGAGCGAGGTTGTGTTGAATTAATCTAAGAATTGTAATTGATTGGAGAAGGGGAGGAGGGGGGGAAGATTAAATCGTGCTACGAAATCTTTCGAATCTTTCGAATGAGAAAAAAATTACTTCGATTAAAAATTTTACAACGAGATCTAAGACTCGTTTACTTGAAAAGCAAGAATATTTTAAACAATTAATTAAAAAAAAATATTAACGCAAAATTTTTCAATTAATATCTCGAGAGTCTCGAATCTGGGTCAATCCTTTGCGACACGGTTGAAGTTCGACAAACTTACAACAATTAAAAGTTCAATATTTAATAGCTCGATCGAGGAGGAAAAGCGAAGGAAAATCTTTCTTAAGGATTGGATTATTAATCCGAAAAGAGACGATGCGAGATATAATACTTTTGCTGAAGGTTCTGAGATAAGTAACGCGAAGTAGAGATAAGGCGGGTATAAAGGAAAAATTGATTCTTGGTTTTAGTTTTTTCAACCTTCTTAATCATGGAATTTATCAAGAGGCACGATTCTCGATATCGCGTCGAATGGAAAACTAAGTTTTTAATGAGAATTCTCTGAACTGATGATGTTTCTTCTGCAATTTTTTTCTTAGAGTGAAAAATACAGAGATATAATATCAAATATTGATAGAAATAATTAATTAAAATTATAAATATAAAATGCAACAAATTAGCTTAACTTACAATTAAAATATTTTGCTATTTTCTTTTTTCTATGTATTCTATTGTTTGTAAATTTACATGTGGAATGACAAAAGAGATGTTGAAAATACTTGTTCATAGCCGTGTTCTTATATCACGAGATTAAAGAAAAAAAATATCAGCAGTGGAAAAGTTCAGTAGCTGAAGTAAAATTTTAAAAACCTTTGTTCGCTTCGTATTACACGTATCGCACAGAGGAATCGGTATTAAAACGAAAATCCCGATAATTTAAGAAAATTCTTTTTCTAGATCATAATCTTTACAATTTTTATAAATAAAAAATTGTGCAGATTTTTTAAAATGAGACAAATATTCTTGTTTGCTATGTGACATTATCGTTCGAAATTTTGTGATCAAAATTTNAAAAAAAAAAAAAAAAAAAAAAAAAAAAAAGAAAAGAAGAAAGGATAAATATTCTGAATTTTAAAAATTTCTAGTATCTCGATAGTAGATCGAATCACAAAAATATCAAAATTTTCCTCGATACTTTTCAAAATTTCGTACGATCCATTTCTATACAACAATATATATCGCGAACACATTTCACTTACAGAGATAAACCCACCTTATAACTATCTAATATTTTATCAAACCTCAAAGGACAGTCACGTAGCAAATAAATTCTAGTATAAATCAAACAAAACCTGGCTCCAATAAATTCCCAAGAAACTAAGAAAACTATACACAAGGTATCGAGAATGCACGTACAAGTGTGAATACTCCCATGAATTTTTTAACAGCATCGTTTCGAAAGATAAAAAAAAAAAAAAAAAAAAAAGAAAAGAAAAGAAAAGAAAAAAGGAAAAAAGAAGAAAAAAAATAAAAGAAGAAGAAAACGTGGAACAATGAGATCGGTGAGGTATTATAAAAGTCGAGGTTGAAAAATCGCGGGCACTTTGTGCTGGAGCGAGTTAAAGATGGCGACAGGTACGACATAACCTAAGATAAATCTGTGGCCTCGGGATTATAAATAATTGTGGGTGTATTCTCATGGGAAGCAGGCCTCGGTAGAATTAAATTTCGTAGGGCTGCTTTCTTGCTTCCCCTGCTTTCGCGTCTCTCTTCTATTTTTCAATTAAGCAAATTTTCGTGGGGTTATTTTAGGGAGAGAGATTCGTTCGACGATCTTTCAGATTTTCTTATTTTGTTGCAAGCAAGATTTTTTTCCTTGCATGGAAAGGCAAATTTAGTGTAAATTTAAATTTTCTGTTTAATTTTTACAGATATAGGAAAAGGGGATAGAGTTCATTAATGAAAATTGTAATTATTAAAATGAATAAAATTACTAAAATTTGTGATGATTTTTTTTTTTTAATTTTTCCAAGATGAAATGATAAAGTTGTAATATTTTATAAAATTATTGCATTCGTATATCGTGCATACAGAAAGTATTTGTATATATCTTCATTTTTTATAATAATATCGCTAAATGATATAATAATGGTGTGCAAATGCAATTTAATTAAATTTTCGAATCTTTTCTAACAAAATCAAATTTACATTAAAAAAATTTAAAAACAAATTTCAACCCAAACTCCCTATAAAAAAATTACTATAAATATATAAATATTTATAATATTTATAAAATTTATATATATATAAATTTTTTACTCTATTCGAAAGATCCGATGAAATTCCGAAAAAATTCCATTTGAAACCTTATAATATTCCAAACATCTAAAAATAAGAGAAAATAAAGCCGAAAAAGCGCAAAAGGATACACACAGTAATTGACTCCAGTAATCTCTTCGCTTAAAAAATTTCAACAAGAAAAAGAAAAATAAATAAATAAATAAAAGAAAAAAATAGAAAAAAGAAAATCAAAATCGATGTTTAATTAAACATAATTATACAATACAATCTTTTGATAAATTTTTTGAACGACTCTTGTTAAACTTGATTACATATTCTTTTGAAACGAATGAAAAAGATAAAAAGGAAAAAGGAAAGAAATATACACGTCGGCCATTTTTCTTTCTCGTGTCTCTCCGAGATCCGTGAGAGGAATATCCATGGGGACAACAGAATTTAGGATATTTAGGTTGTGCCAGGTGGATCGAGATTAAATTTCGCGTTGTATTGATTGCGACGACGAGGCATCGTGGAATTTCTGGAACGAATAAAACTTACTTTGCCCCGATCAAGGCGATGACCATATGTAAATTCGATTGCCGCGAATTCTGGCGGCCTTTTGCCGAGTTAGAGCATAGTTTTGCCATGAATTAATTATATATATATATATGTATGTGTGTGTGTATGTGTGTTTGTGTGAAATGAATTTAAATCAAAGGAATGGATGAAGAACAAAAAAGTGATTTCAATGGATGTCTGGACATGTGATTTCGTGGGATATTTACTTTTCGCCAGTGAGATTTGTGGCATAGAATTTTTCGTTTGAGCGAAATTAGGTTATGGCGGAAAATTATATCATTGGAGTTATACGCGTAACGATTATAATATATTTTTTTTTATTATCGTATCTTTAACTTGATTTAATTTTTAATGGAATCTCGACGTATATTCTATATGATATATTTTATAATATTTCGAATATTGATTTTTATAATATTCGCATTTTGTTGGATTTATTTTTGCTTGAAATTAATTTTCTTTGGAACAAATATTATGATTCATAATATTAGTTTAATATTCAGAATGCGGATATAATTTCAGGAAAGTATAAATGGATTTGTTTTAAGATAAAATTTAATTTATGACGTAATATGTCTATCTCGATTGATATTTATTTCGTTATTAAAATCGCAATGGAAATTAATTTCGCATTGAATATTAATCGTAATAATTTGCGATAAAAAGAGAGACTTAGGGAATTTTAATATAATTTATTTAATTTATTCTATTTATCTTAATGTTAGGATCTTCATTAAATATAATTTAATTCGAAAATTTCGACCGAGTAAGAGATAATAAATGCGTACGATACGTATAATTTTATATACGATGGAAATATTCGATATTTGCATAAGAAATCATAGCGCTAATGTTACATTGATTTTTCAATACAGACCTTTTCGATTCTACTTTTGTGCATCGATATTCACAAAATGTATTTCAAGGGAGTTTGATATTTAAATGTTCTCAAAACAATGAATATTCGTGTAGCATAGGAACTACAGTGCTCTCTATTAAATATTCAAAAAGCGATGGAATATATGGTATAGCCAGGCGAAGCTTGATTCTCTCTCGTATAAAAATAAATTCGAATTCGATTTTTCGTGTAAAAATAAATTCGTGTAAAATATTCTATTTTATCTGCTTTTTCCTTTTTGCAAAAATTTAATTTTTTAATTTATACAAAACGATTTTAACTTTTTAATCATTGATGACTATATGTCGAAAATTAAATTTTTTTTTTTTTTTGGTATATTAAATACCAATTACAGTTCGATTGTTCGTCTCATTTCGATAACAAAGCTTAAGATACGTTGATTCGATTAAAGAAAGTTCTTTTTTCGTTCTAGTATCAGATTTTATCCAAATTCACCCTTATCCAACCCTTATCGATAACATTGGGTAACTTGTATCATTACGAAAGTTGAAAGGTACTTGCTTTAATTATAATGAGATAAAATAATAATCTTCTGGATGATAGAAATATCATATTATTTTAATATAATAGAAATATATCGAAAGCAATATAGGAATATTGCTTTTTCTTTAAAAATGAAATGGGGAATGAAAAAGGAGAGAGAGAGAAAAAAAAAATAAAAATTTGGAATTAAAATTCTTTATCTTCTACGAATTAAACATGATTACTATCTTTGTAAAAAAATGTCATGTTGTAAAAAATGATGTACATTGTCGTGATGGAATTAATCTACATAAGAGCGAAAAAGTCGCAAAATCCAGATTTCATGATAATAGAAGGAGCAGATTTTATAATAATAACTCGAGGGCATTTTATGCATTTACGAGGAATTTAAAATGTGCAAAAATATATAACCAGAAATGTGAACATAATATGCAAAATTATGCAAAATATTCAAAGTATTCATTGTAATATTTCGAGGACGAAACAAATCTTCATTTACGTAATTTTCATTTCTTTAGTTTTATTCCGCAAAAATATAAAAATTTATACGAACATCCAATTTTACATTTGTGACTTGTAAAAGAATTTACAATATTTAGCAATTAATTCAAATAAAATATTCAAATTTATTTTTTTTAAATAATAAACAAAATTTTGATAAATTATTAATTTTTTTTAATTTATGTTAATAATGTTTTTATTTTAATTTATGTCGAGAAATGCCTGATTATATATATATATATAAATGTTATTATTCGTTAATAATTGGTTGAATATAAGTTTGTTTTAGTATTATTTTCTGTTGATTAAAAATTTATCAGGAATCATTAAAGAGAATATCAATTAAATTGATTATCGATAAAATTAAGAACGATTTTTAGATAAAATAATTGAAAACTGAAAAATTAAAACGGAAACATCATTTGATTGGGATGTAATAATTTTACACATAATAATTTTTACGCACTAATAAAACACAAATATTAGGGAATATGTGTTGCGAAGTGATTTGCTGTTGATTAAAAATTTATCAAGAATCATAAGAATATATTTACTAAATTAATTGTATAATAAAAGAAAAATTGAGAAAGATTAAATTTTTTTAGGTAAGGTAATTGCTTAAAAAAACAGATTCCTTGAAACACCATACATTTAACTTAGAACGTATTCGCACGATAATTTTTACGCAATAATAAAATACAAATATCAGGGAATAGATGATGAAATGATTCGATCAAAATAAAGAATGCGCAATAAAAAAAGAATAAAATAGAATATTTAATAAAGAAGATAGGAATAAATGTTATATAGATGTGAATCGTGCCGATGCCTTTGTCCTACTACGCCGAGCTCGCTATGTCGTGTCGCGTGGCACGGTTCGAAAAGGGGAAACAGACAAAACAGAATTCGAAACAGCGCGCTCAATGACACCCAATTCGCGCATATACAAGACACGACTCGTACCTTTACGTGTATAAACTCAACAATAAAATTAAAATCTTCGAATAGAAAATGAAAAATTCAATATCAAAAAAAAAAAAAAAAANAAAAAAAAAAAAAAAAATTAAATTGCCATTGGAAGATGATCAATTAACAACATATCTTACTACTAATTTAACTTTCGTTCGAGATACATTTAGATATCATCGTTATAATTGCGAATACTTTTTAATTCGAATAACAAATTTTTCCCGTAACAAAATTATCGAAGCGTTTCGAAAGGAATTTTCGTTTTCACAAAAGGCAGGTTAATTAACTTCGGTTTCAGATGATTAACTCTCGATATTAACGCGCAATAAAAACTCGAAATTAAGCTTTTTAACCGCCGTCAAGATTATTTTTTTTCAACCGTGGTGAAATCGCGCCTCCATCTCTTCTCCATCTCTCTCTTTTAAAAATTCTAATTGGCCAGGTAACCAAGCCCCTTGAAACCAGCCATGATCAAAAAGGGAAGGAGCAAAGAGTTACTGGAACTTGGCAAACTTCGAAACGGGATCTCTCGAGGAATGTACTTTTAATTAAAGCAAGCTTGGACCGGTAACTCGCGCCGCTTTAATATCCAGCCAAATAAACAGATCTTCGGTCTCTCTCTTCGAACAATCATCGAAACCGAGATTAGTTTTCTTCTTCCCCTTTTCGTTCCCTTGTGATTTTCGAAATTTTGCATTTTGATGTACAAGAGTAGTCCTTTTTTCTTTTTTTTTTATGTTATGAAATTAAGTTCTCGAAAGAACGCCTTTCTTTCTCGGCCTCCATCGAAGCTTCGAACATTTTCGAAAATTGATTTTTCAGAAATTCGCGCTGCTTTTCATTGTGACGCAATATCCAGGGAAATAAACAGTTAGTTTTTTCTTTCCCTCTTCGTTTTTCTCTCATTTTTAATCTTATAATTTTGGAAATTTTATATTTTGATGTTCGAAATTAAATTCTCGAAAGAACGCTCTTCCTTTTCCAAATCGAACATTTTCGAAAATTGATTTCTCAGAAATTCACGCTACTTTTCAATTGTGACGTTGATATAATATTGAAAACTCTCAATTAATACGTAAAGTTGGGAAAATTTAAAAAATCTTTGTCGAAGGATTATATATTTATAGCACCATCGTAAGGGACAACTATTTTTGAGCGGAACGCTTGAAACGTTAGCGTCAATGCCTGTTCTATTCTTTTTAACGTTCAATAAAAAGTGGTTTCGATATTTCCTCTGAATTTATCAGATCAGAATTTATCAACCACTTGTAAATGACATTTGAGATCTCTGGAAGAAATATCGTAACCCTTCCAAGAAATTCGAAGGATCTTGCGTGATGCCGAGTGACATTTTTCGAAGCCTTTGATAAATTGGCCAATCAATCGAGTCTTTGGAAAAATAGCTCATCGAAATTTTCCATCAAACACAAATAAGAATTCATCGAAAAATCGTTCAGGACTAGAGATAATTGTTTTTGAACACCGATTTCTTATTTAAGTCTCAATTTCTTATTTAAATCGAAGCTGAACACGATTTAAGTGTTCACAAACAATCAACCAACGTAACATCAGAGTATCCTTTATTTCAAAACCTTCTTCTTAACTTAACTTTATTTCAATTTTTCTCGAATCCCTTTCTTCTGGTGACACTAAATTTCTCGATTTCGAGAAGGAGAGATACGTAATTCCACTTTTAATTTCTCGAGACTTATCCCCGGTTCGAGGAAATTCTCGCAGAGACCGATTGTACGAAGGGGGAGTTGATCCCCCTTTGTATCGAGCAAACTGCAATTAAAACGGGTTCGTTATCTTGGATAATGAAATTTTCGCGGCATAGCGCCGTGTAGTAATCGCGTTAATGCAGACGTTTCCGAGTTTCTTCCGTTGATTGGACGGGACAGGATGAATTATGCGTTTTTCTTGTTTTCGACTCGAACTGGATTCTGGTTTCAGGGAACGATATCATCTCAATTATTCATCCGAAAGATCGTCCGTTGTTTTCCAATCAGCTCCAAACGATTATGGAATATTTATAAAATTAACTTTCACTTTGATTCCCCCTCCTCTCAGATTGATATAATTTAAAAAAAAAGAAGACAAAGTTTGAATCATCCGCGTCGAGAAGAAATTGGATTATTGAATCGAATAAAATTGTTAATATTTTTCAGCAATTTTACAGAGGATGAATTCGATGAATCGATCACGATAAAGTTAATTTGAAAAATATCAAACGTCAGAAATATCTATCTGTTATAATTTTTCTATTTTACGATAATAAATAATATGATAAAGATAATATAGAGATCGAATAATATAATAAAGATCGATCGAAAGTAGATTACGAAGGAGACGAATGACGATTCCGTAACGTCGCAACATTGTATCAGATTATAATGTGATACAACGATGGTAATATTCTTGTTGAGAGAGATTGGTTTCTTATTAAATCCCTTGAATTTAATCTGGTTCAATTATCACACGATTAGACCAGGTTGCCTGGCTGACCTATATATCCACGTAGACGACTTTGTGTCAGCTTATCCTAAAATTGTTTTCACGAACACGCACTGCAAAGTTAATTCGACTAAGGGTGGCTGATTCAATTAACAACGTGCACGTTCGCTAAGATCGCCGCTGGAAAGTCTCCCTTCCTCGATATAAAATACAAAGACGAGAAATATATCGTGTAAAATAGTTTGGAGGGAGTATTTTTTTTTTTCAACAAAATCTAAGACTTTTATATATATATATATTTATTTATATATATTTTTAATAAAATATCCTCCTAAAAAAGGAGAAGAGAACGAACGATTCTTAATTTTTTTTTAGAAAGAATCGAAAATTATCGAGAAATTGGAAAAATCTTCCTGCTTTTATTACCTTTGACATTTTTACGAACAATAAATCCGTGCAGGTGTATCTTTCTCCAGGTGGAATTTAATTCGAAAGCGGAAGAAGCGAGGTGAATACGGAAAGAAGAAACTTCGTTCGTGAGGAATACACTTGCGTGCTTGTTTGAAAGCGTAGGATTGAGAGAGAGAGAGAGAGAGAGAGAGAGAGGAAAGAGAGGAAAGTTTTTTAGGATACTAAATGTCCAGCCAGCTCCTTCAAGGATTCGATCCGAGTTTCTCACGTTCACTCACGAGAGCCAAGTTTTCGAGTATCTCTCACTCGGTGAGAAAGTTGAAGTATCCGAGTGGAGTGGAAACTGACTCTATGGAAAATGATGGATAGACGTTCGTCGTGGATTAGATCTTACGTCTTATAAACATTTTTAAAGTCTCTACGATATTGGTTTTGAACAAGTTATTCCAATAGAAAGATCTCTTCTGGATGCTTCCCTAGAAAGGGAAATAGTACGCACGTTTATCGTCCCTTCTAGCGTAATTATAGATATAATTAATTATTTAATGGAATTTATAGCGATATATAGTTAAGTATTAAATATAATTGTAATCGATGTGATATTATGCACGTGTGTATCGTGGTTAATATAATTAACGAATTGGTTCGTTGCTTTGCACGATCCAAATTGAATTTTCATTAATTTTTTTTATTGCCATTATTATTACTCGTTAATAATTAATTTTCAAAGAATACGAGTAAGTTTGATTATCAAATTTAATTGAAAATCAAATCGATGCACCGAGTCATCGAATAAAGGTATACAATAATCGGAATATTTTTCTTTATTGTAATCTTTAGAATAATAATCAAGGTATTATCTTTTGTTACAATTCGTATCAAACAACTACATTTACATATTTTTATTTAAAGGTAACAATAACTTTTCTTCATCTCAATTATACTTCTTCAAAATGTAGAATAATAATAATTGGAATATTCTTTTGTATTATAATTTTTATCAAACAATTACCACTCTACATATATTTAAGAATAATCGGGATATTTTTTCTTTATCACAATTTTTAGAATAATAATCAAAATATTATCTTCTATTACAATTCATATCAAACAACTACTTTACATATTTTTATTTAAGGGTAACAATAATTTTTCTTTATCTCAATTATATTTCTCCAGAATAATAATAATTGGAATATACTCTTGTATAATAATTTTTATCAAGCAATTACCACTCTACATATATTTATTTAAGAATAATCAGGATATTTTTCTTTATCACAATCTTTAGAATAATAATCAAAATATTCTTTTGTTACAATTCGTATCAAACAACTATTTTACATATTTTTATTTAAGGATAACAATAATTGGAATAACTTTTCTTTATCTCAATTACTTACCTCCAAACTTTTAGAATAGTAAATTTTAGAATAGTAATAATTGAAATATTCTTTAACAACTTTTATCAAATAATTACCATTTGTACTATCTTTTGTTACAATTCATATCGAACAACTACTACTACTTTACATATTTTTATTTAAAGGTAACAATAACTTTTCTTCATCTCAATTATACTTCTCCAAAATATAGAATAATAATAATTGGAATATTCTTTTGTATTATAATTTTTATCAAACAATTATCACTCTACATATACTTAAGAATAATCAGGATATTTTTCTTTATCACTATCTTTAGAATAATAATCAAAATATTATAACAAAATATTGTAACAAATACTCTTTTGTTACAATTCGTATCAAACAATTATTTTACATATTTTTATTTAAGGATAACAATAATTGAAATAACTTTTCTTTATCTCAATTACCTACCTCCAAACTTTTGAATAGTAATAATTGAAATATTCTTTTACAACTTTTATCAAATAATTACCATTTGTACTATCTTTTGTTACAATTCGTATCAAATAATTACTACTCCACATATTTTTATTTAAGAGTAACGATAATTGAAATAATTTTTCTTCATCTCAATTACACTTCTTCAAAATGTAGAATAATAATAATTTTGAATACTCTCCTCTATTACCATTTTTTTTTAACCAAACAATTTAAGATGCAAAACAACAATATTTTCCTTTATCATAATCCCCGCCGAAAACATAAACCTCTCTTTATATATTTTTATCCAAAAGATGGAACAACAATGAGCGGAATAATTATCGTTCTCGGGGACATCGTTACAACGAACGATTTATCGGCCGTATCCGTTTCCAATTTGCCGTACAATCGGCTCATTTTGGGGAATAACTTGGCGGCTAGGTTGTTCCAGAGACGGCATATCGGTGCCTTAACCGACTCGGTTAACTTTACTCACGAATCGGTTAACCGAATCGGTCTATTGATTGTTTCGCTCGGTTAACTAGCCCAACTATAGGCAATAACAAGCGAACCGACCAAGGTTAACCAATTTCACCAATTTCGAGAGCCGGCCGAAATGCAGAAATTTACAATTGATTTTCATTCGCGGTATCAACGTTCCAGTTGTTCCACGTTGCAGAAATACGTAAATGCGTATGCATTTCGATGTAAACGAGATTTTCATGAATCATCGAATCGTGCGAATTTTATTTTTTCGATATACGTTCTCGAATTAAACGAAAAGAATTTGTAGAAGAATTTTCCATTGAAATTTCCTTTCGATAATTCTAAATAACGTGTAAAACATTTATTCAAATTTACATTTATCCAAAGTTATCTTAACTATTTTTGCATACAAATTTTGTGCTATTCTACAATGATGAACAAATTAACACGCGTAATTTTCGAATAAGTGGTTTGATTATAAGTAAAATCAAAATCTTTTGCTTAGAAATGCTGATATGAACGTGATATGAGAATGATACGAAGAATTAATAACAAGCTTAAAAAATTTATAATATAATTTATAATATAATTAATAATTTTTTTTCACGATTCGAATAAAAAAAAATTATGTACATTCATATCTCAGTTTAAAAATATATATATCCATGGATAATTCGATTTTTATCGTGATAATTAAACAATCCAAATGTGTTTCGCTATTTACAATTCAAATATTCGCGCCAATTTCAAATTGCACGATGTTGATTCGAAGAGATCAAACGCGAATGATTTTTCGAACGAATAACCTCTCGAGAACTAACGGCGACACGACTCGTTAACGGCTGATAACGGGATGTAATTGATCGCGGGAAAAAAGCAGGGATCCGAATGTTTGGGAATACGCGAATTGGGAAAACAATCGGCGTAAAATAAAAGTTTTTCACGCGTACATATATATATATATATTGCGTGGAAAACATTCTGAGCGATACGATTGCATTAAATTTTCCGTGCAACAGTTAAATTTCGCCGAGTTTAATTGACTGGGAACCTCGACGCGTTCACACGTGTAAATGACGCGGTGCATCGAAAGGCAAAACGATTTTTCAAAACGTTTATGGTATTATTTCACCATCAGAAATGGAATCGTGTATAAACGCACGAGCACGCGATTCTTTTCTTTTCTTTTCTTTTCTTTTTTTAATTTTTTAATAATGTTCTACGCTTTTTTTTTTATTTCTTCTTCGTGATTTTCATTTCTTTGCATATTTAAAAGTGACAGGTTAGGTTATGAGTTAAATTTCTTATTTGGTATATAATCACAAGTTGAGAAAATATATTTGTAATTTTGCTTGCAAAAAATTGATCAATTAATTATGAAAAGTTACATCTTCAAAAAATTACTTCTTTTATTTTGATATTAAAAATTTTCTTCAAATATTTAAGTTGTAATAGTTAAGTTATAAGTTGAATTTGTTATTTGGTATATAATCACGAGTTGAGAAAATATATTTATAATTTTGGTTACAAAAAATTGATAAATTAATTATGAAAAGTTACATCTTCAAAAAATTACTTCTTTCATTTTGACATTAGAAGCAATATTTTTCAAATGCTTGAGTCAAAATTGTTTTACAAAAAATTGGAAATTAGGATATATTCCAGACAGATAAATATTCCGATATAAAACAACCCAATAAAAAAAATTTCCAAAACATAATTTTTTCGCAACCATTCCCTTCTTTTACTTCGAAGAAAAGAAACCACCACCTTCCATTCAAATATCCCTTAAACTACGAATTACCCCATCCATTGTTCTTCAATTAACCTGTACGAAACATCTAAATCACTGATCTGATCCCGATTAAAAGCTCACCTAATACGATAATTCCAATCACGCGCCCTAATTAAAATCCGTTTCGCCAACTTCTCCCCTTCGCCGAGTTTATCCTCTGTCCACTACACTCGACGAGGATCCACACATATATATTCTTTCAATTACCACCTCTCTCCTCCCTCGAAGAAACGAGGGAACGGAAGGATTTGAAAAAGAAGACGGATCGGGTGTTATTAAAATCCAACGCATCGACATCAGAATTTCATTAACGAGTTTCGTCAGGCGGACGAGTGGATTATTAATCCCCGTGTTTCGAGGAAGGGTCGTCGGATGGAAACGCGTGGTGGAAAGTTGGGCAGATGGATATCGATGCGGATACGGGATTAAAACGTGTCCAAATGTAAATTTCTGCCGCCTCCATGTTATTACGACGTACTAGTTTCACGTTTGGAGGGGAGGAGGGGAGGAAGAAATGTGGTCTCGGCCCGATGATGTTGGAAGAAATGGCGGACGTAAAGCACGCTCTCGCACGATAATAACTTTTACGTCTACGGGGAGGAAGGTGCGTCTTGTAATATAGGGGGCCGTCTGGTAATTGGTAACACGCGGTGATAGGTGATTCTGTACGAAGTAAGAGGCAAGTAAGAGTTGGTTTTTTCTTCTCTTTCGTTGAAATTGTTTGATGTGATGTACCAGGGGATGGACGATTCTGTGCGATAAAATAAATTCGAAGAATAAAATTCGTAGAATAAATTTATTTATTAATAAATATTATTAATCTAATATTATTATTTATTTATTAATAAATTTCTTCTCCCCTCTGAATTCTTGCATACAATAGATTCTGTTATTATTTATATATTTCTTTTTTCGAGCAAGAAAGGAGAATGAGTTTATAGATATTCGAAAACAAAATATCGAAGGAATGGTTCTTATATTGTTCTTTATTTCGTTTCTACGTGTAATAAAAGTGATAAAAGCGACGAATCACTATAGATTGTGAAATGATTTTGCCAAAAGTACAAACAGCAAGAAAGAATATATTTAATAAAGGAAATAGGAATGAAGTGTATTATACAGATATCGATCGTGCCTTTGTTCCACTGTGCTGAACTTGCTATGTCTCAGTGAAGCCCAATTCACACATAAATATACAAGATATGATATATTTACATATATCAACGATCATTTTAAAAATCTAAAGGAATTTACTGTACAAACGAATTAGTCAAACATTATTCATATTTGTACTTGCTCTTTATACACATCTCATTGATCAAAAGCATTTAACGAAATCAAATTCGACGTATACAATAAAAATCATACAAATATTTATTATTCAGTTACACTAAAATAACTCACCACGATCCCTTTCGAACAACTTTCGAAGCAGCCACAGGAAAAAAAAGCTGAGAGATTGAAAAAAAAAAAAAACAGCAGTAACCAGAGAACGAGCACTTTTACGAAATTTTCATTGCTAAAAAGAGAGAAAAAAAAAAAGAAAACTAACCGAGAGGAGGAAAAAAAAAAAAAGAAAGAGAGAGGAAAAGGAATTTAAATTCGAGAATCTCCGCGTACCGTTTCTCTTCTAATTTTTTCGCGGAAATTCTGACCACGTTTTCGAACCTCGACCACGCACCTCGAAGTGATCAAACGAAATTAAAGTGGATGGCGCGGGAGGAAGGATGATTATTCGAAAGTTGCATACAAATATTAATCTTGTGAAAAATTTGTTTTACTTCAAATTACGACGAAATAGAACAAGATAAGCGAGAGAATAAGAATCGATCGAAGAATTTTTCGTTTTTAATATATTTTGAGAATGAAGCGAATGTATGAATCATAAGGATCGTCTATTTTATGGTGAATGGCTACGTTATAGATTTTCTGAGAAATTCTGTGAAAGATGAACGAGAGTTTATCTAAGAAGTAAGTAAAATTAAAAATTAATAGCCATTTTAAATTTTCTTTATTACCTCATTCTATATTTTCTGTTATTTATCGAAAAATCGATTTAATGAAATTAATCAATTCGAAGGAAAGTCCACATCGAAGGAAGAATACTGTTGTTGAATCTTTTATCGTGATTCGTGTATCGAATTATAAACTCTCAAATAAACGAAAAGAATAACAAATTATACCGCATTTACAAAATTTACAGCAATGGAAGAAATTTATTACAACCGAAGAAAATCAAGGATCATAAATAAACTCGTAAAAATAAATAAACGAAATAAAGAAAAATAATAATAATTGGATACGTTCTCTCGTATGCAATGTATGATATGAACTGGAAATTCGGAGGATCAAATTGAACGGGGAAGAGGAAAAAAGGTGAGAGCTGATTGGACAAAGAATCGGATGCAAGAGGCAATCCGATTGATCGATAGACCTCGTCGCTCCTTTGAGGTTTCTTGTTCTCGATGATTGTAAGCTGCCAGTAGATTTTGATCTTCCTGACGGATCTTATATTTCGGTAACCCGATACCGAAAGGATGGAAGCTGGGTAATGAAGTAAGTTTGATTTAGTTGAGATTGGTTTGATGGAGGGATTTCGTCGAGTAATAACGAAATTTTACGATCCAAGACGGTTTTGCCAAATCAATTCATCGAGGAATGATGAATATTCGCATGCGTTTCTTCTTCTTCTTCTTCTTTTCCTTTTTTCTTCAATAATCACAGGATCACGGAGGATTACGAGTAGAAATTTATTAAGTCAATACTATTCCTCTGCAAATTTTCTACAAACGCGTAAGCCATTCACATGATCCGTCAACGAACGCGAGAATCTAAGATATTATTTTCTCACTAGTAGAACTCTCAAAGATAGGGATTTTTTAACTCGAAGGTTTTAGAACGAATTCCACGCCTTTAAGAACGAAATAATGAATCACTCTTAACGCATTACGCATCTCGTTTCGATGTTTTTTTCGATTCGATCGACTACTCGAGGAATTAGAAACAAAAAAAAATGTAAAGTCTGTTTAAAAATAATCCAATAAAAAAAGGAGCGAAATCAGATATAATTATGCCGAATACCATTGCATAGTGAATGCAAGGAAAATGCTTTATTAGATATATCATACTTCAAAGCATTATTTGTAAAAGTTTGTAAAGTAAATAATAATTAATTTTATTTATATAATGAATAATAATTAAAATATAAAAAAGTCTACATAATAAATACACGTATAAGAAATGTGTAATAATATTTAATATTTTATAAACGTGAGTTAAAAAGTGCATATACATGCTATACTTCTTTTTAGAGCGCTCAAAAATGTACGGATCCTGGAAGCGCGTTGAGCAGAGTTTAACAAATAACTCGACGATATCTCGACGAAGGAAGGGTTGAAACCAACAACAATAATTCTCTCTCTCCTTCTCTCTCGCGAAACAAACGAGTTTTCAATAAATTCGAAAAAAGGAAAGGAAAATTTCTGAAAGTGATTTCCCCCATCTTTCTTTCTCGAGGAGGCGAGAGATAACTCGAGGGAGGATATTCATCCTCGCCTCGAAATTGTCCACGGAGCGGGGAGACAGATATCGGCCTTGATCTCGCTTCGAAGCAATTTTTCAACGGGGCCATTATTTTTAATAAACTGGCGCGGAACCGGCTTGTACAGGCCCTCTCGATCTATCGATCGCCCGCTTCATTTCCATCGAGGGGGGCGACTCGAAGACTTCCGGTTCTCGGCACGCTTCCTCTTTCCGGATGGATGTTTCCATCGAGAGGAGGGAGAAATGCGATTTCACCCCCCTCCTTTGCTACTCCGTTTGTTTAAAAGTGGATGGAGATGGATTCTTTTTTTTTCAAAGAGAGTTGAAAAAAAATTGTTGAAATAAGACACTTAATAAAATTAGAATTATTACTAAGAGTTACGTGGTGGTTGTGTTTCGCGTTGAATTGTCAAATTTTTGAAAAATGTAATGTAAAGGAATATTTCTCGTTTATTACCGAGTAAAATTATTAATAATACTTTCATATGTTATGTTTTATTCCATCGAAAAAATGATGTAATTTTGTTTTCGTTCGATTTCGTTGAAAAGCGAATTTACAAATATTTGGAAATAATCAGGAATAATATATAAATAGATTAGTATTTTTATTGCATCGTGTTGGAAATAATTCTACGAATTCTTATTCGTACGTATTTTATATCATTATTTAACAAGAGAGAAATGAAAGTGCTGATAATTCGTTCGAGTGGAGAATCGTTTCTGTCGAAGATGTGTCGTCAAGAATCTTGCACGATGTATCTTTGCGTGATGAAATCGTGGCGGGATAGGGGAATGGAGGAAAAAAAAAAAAAAAAAAAAAAAAAGGAAAAAAAAATTGATCGCTCCTTTCCCACTCTATAAACGATTGTTCGATCCTCTCGATGAAACGGGATATCCCCATTAAAATATCGAAAATTCGTGGAAATAAAAAAGGAAAAAAATTATTATACTTAAGTGGTTGGAAGTTTAAGAGCACTGTACGAGATGAGATGAATTTATACGAGATATCAAGGATCACCGATTTCTATGCAGGCTGAATAACGTTTTCAAGCACTCTCACCTGGAAGGATATAATTCGGATTGCAAATTGGAGTGGTTGTAAGATCGAAGTGGATTCGAGATACTTTACTGAGAAATTCTTTAAAATAAATCATGGTTACGCACACGTTATTACAAATCTTCGAAAATCGATATACGTTTTAGAATAATTAATTTTTCGAGACGAACGAGATAATTAAATGCGCGGATAATTAATCATTCTTATAAATTGAAAATTCTAAATTCAAAAATTACACCAACATTTACAACACTCTTTCTTAAATTATCGCTCGTTCCACAGGATTCTCCTACAATAGCCTCACCGTTGCCCCAACAAAAAGGGGTGTATTTTTGTACTTGGATTAAAATTAATATATCTAATTATTAGGATAAATCTTCAGAGGCCATTTATCGATCCGTGCATCGAGCCATAATAACAAGATAATTAAATGCGTGAATAATTAATCATTCTTATAAATTAAAAATTCTAAATTCCGAAAATTATATCAACATTTACAAAACTTTTTTTTAAATTATCGCTCGTTCCACAGGATTCTCTTAGAATAGCCGTTGCCCCAACAAAAAAAGAGTGTATTTTCAGAAATCATTGATCGATCCGTGCATCGAGCCATATTAACAAGATAATTAAATGCGTGGATAATTAATCATTCTTATATTAAAAATTAAATTAAAATTCAAAATTCAATTTTATTAAAAATTCTAAATTCAAAAATGACATCAACATTGGGTACACCATAGAAGACTCTTTCTTAAATTATCACTCGTTTTACAGGATTCTTCTAGAAGAATTCTTCTTCTCATTGCTCCAACAAAAATCTTCAGAGACTATTGTTCGATCTACGATCGAGTCATAATAATAAGATAATTAAATGCGTGGATAATTAATCATTCTCATATTAAAAATTAAATTAAAATTCAAAATTCAATTTTATTAAAAATTCTAAATTCAAAAATGACATCAATATTGGGTACACCATAAAAGACTCTTTCTTAAATTATCACTCGTTTTACAGGATTCTTCTAAAAGGATTTTTTTTCACCATTGCTCCAACAAAAATCTTCAGAGACTATTGTTCGATCTACGATCGATTCATAATAATAAGATAATTAAATGCGTGGATAATTAATCATTCTTATAAATTAAAAATTCTAAATTCCGAAAATTACACCAACATTTACAAAACTCTTTCTTAAATTATCACTCGTTCCACAAGATTTTCCTACAATAGCTTCACCGTTGCCTCAATAAAAAGGGGTGTATTTTTGTACTTGGATTAAAATTAACATACCTAATTATTGAAATAAATCTTCAGAGGCCATTGTTCGATCCATGCATCGAGTCATAATAACAAAATAATTAAATACGTGGATAATTATTCATTCTTATAAATTAAAAATTCAAAAATTACATCAACATTGGCTATGATACAAAGACTCTTTCTTAAATTATCACTCGTTTTACAGGATTCTTCTAAAAGGATTTTTCTTCACTATTGTTCCAACAAAAATTTTCAGAGACTATTGTTCGATCCACGATCGAGTCATAATAACAAGATAATTAAATGCATGGATAATAAATCATTCTTATAAATTCAAAAATTACATCAACACTGGCTACGATACAACACTCTTTCATAAATTATCACTCGTTTTACGATTCTTTTAGGATTCTTCTAGAAGGATTCATTCTTCACCATTGCCCCAACAAAAACGGAGTGTATTTTTGTACTTGGAAGAGTTTAACATACTTAACTATTAAGATAAATCTTCAGAGAGCATTGTTCGATCCGCCATAATCCATTCCATTCCATTCGCTTCTTTCCTTTATCCGAAGAAAGGGAGACAAAGAAAGAAAAAGAAGGAGAAAAGGAAAAGAAAGGAAAAATTGCACTCGAAGAACATCTCGAAGATTGGAGAAGAGCGAACCGGTTAGATGTGAAAAGTAGTAGACGTCTGGTGATCGAGGCGAAGTGACAGAAAGGCAATTTGATCGATTGCCGCGATTCCAGATTTCAGGGGGAATCCTCTCTTGAGAATTTCTTCTTTGTTCCTATCAGAGAACAGAATAAGAAGATGCGTTCGTCGATTCGAGAAAAAGAAGAATCGAAACGAAGAAGGATAAATGCAGAGAATCATTACGCGATTCCCTCCAACTTCTCTCTTTCTCTCTCTCTCTCTCTTACTCCCTTCGTTCATTCTCTCGTTCATTATTTCCTTTCACTTTCTTTTTTTATTCACTCGTTCATTCTTCCATTCATTTCCTTTCTCTCTGTCTCTCTCTCTCTCTCCCTCTCTCTTTCTGGAAGAGAGAATAATCCGTTATCCGAGTCGGTCGTTATCGCTTCGACAGACGTCCGATAAATCTCGTAACGGATGTCATATCGATCTCTGCCGGAACCAATCGTGATTCGACCGAAACCGTCTTTGACCGTCTTAACGTTTCTCCATCGTTGTGTCGTTATCGTTTCGTTTTACATTACAATTCCGTTTAAACGAGATTGCGTTTTGAAAAATCGCGGTTAATATATTCCTTTCCAGACAGGTTTCGTAGTGATATATATCGAAGATGAAGGTGTCTATTAATGATTGATAATTTCAATCGATGATCGTTTCTAACTAAATATTTATTCACGTCCAATTCTTTGAGACTTTCATCAAAATTCTATCGAAGATAAATTCAACAAAAATTCGTTCAAACATCGATGAAACAATTGTTCCGCCATAAGAAGATAAGAAGTTCAAATAAACGGAACGTAAAACGCAAGAGAAAAAATAAATTTATTTACATTTCACGCGAAGTAACAGTAAAC
>NW_025222279.1:4636239-4654042 GCF_014066325.1 Apis laboriosa
GAGAGAGAGAGAGAGAGAGAGAGAGAGAGAGAGAGAGAGGGACCACAGGTTGAACGGAGGACGCGACAAATTACAAACGCGTGCGACTGTCTGTCGGTGTGATTCATTGTTCGAAGGGGGGCAGAGGGGAGGGGAGGGATCGATCGTCTGTGCGAGGGAAATCGATCGATCCTCGGAGGGGGCGGCGGTGGTGCGGTCTAGGCCGCGTCGGAGGCGGAGGCGGCGGTGTCTAATTGCTCCGAAGGGAATCGGGTCGTCGCCGCAAAACGCATCTACGGCCGCGATCTACGTAGCCAATTAACTAAGTCGCTGAATCGCACCGTAAATACGTACAAATGACCCGTAGCTGATTCGACGATCGAATAAAAGCGGCGAACGATCGTTCTAATAACCGGCCCGCCTTTCACACAGCATTGCTGCGCTAATGGACATTTTCAATCGGTGGCGCTCGTCGGCTATCGTCGGTTTTCTTCACTTGCCATCCGCGAGATAAGTTGTTCGAATGTTGTTGAATTGAATGTTTTTTTTTTTTTTTTTTTTTAGGAAAACAACGATTGGAACTTTTTCTTTTCTTTTCTCTTCAAAGGAGAAAATTATTCGAGTGTTTATATTATAGTTTAGTTTATTCATTATTTCGGTAATTGTCTTTTTCTTGGGAGAGTCAAATATAGGAAAATAAGGAATGAAACTTTTTATTTAGTAATTAAAATTTTTTATATCTTTTGATATTTATAAAAGAAGTTGTTCGAAAGTTGAATTACGTTTAATAAAGTAATAATTAAAATTTTCTTTCGTCGATGAAAAGTTATTGGAATATTAAATTAGGTTTAGGAAAATAACGATTGGAATTTTTTTTTTTCTTGAAAAGTTGGAGAAAAATTATTCGAATGTTTATATTACTTGGTACGTATCTTCTGTTAATTGTTTTTTTCTTGGGAGAGAGACGTTGAGTCAAATTTAAGAAAATAAGGAATGAAACTTTTTATTTAGTAATTAAAATTTTTTATGTTTTTTGATATTTATAAAAGAAGTTGTTCGAAAGTTGAATTACGTTTAATAAAGTAATTAAAATTTTCTTTCGTCGGTGAAAAGTTATTGGAATATTAAATTAGGAAAATAAGGTGTGTATCTTTTTCTTGGCTATTCTTGGTATAGAGACTTTATATTTAGGATTTGAACTTTTTATTTTTATTCATGTATTTTCTTCTCTTTAGTTATAAGAAAAGTTATACGAATAACGGACTTTAAGTTTAGAATTTAAAGCTTTAGAAAAATAATTATTGGAATAATTTTTTATTACACATATTTTCACTTGCTTCATCTTTTTTTTTGCTAGTTACAGGAGAACTTATTCGAACATTGATTTGGAAAAGTAAGGTATCCGCTGTATCCTTTTCTTGTATATTCTTAATAATTACAAGGGAAGTTATGCAAAAGAGTTGAGTTAGATAACGATTGAAAACTTTTCATTATACATATTTTCATTAGATAACCGTATACCTTTTTTTTCTTCCAACTTTTCTTGAGGTTTAGAAAAGCAACAATCGAAACTTTTTATTGTACACTGGCCGCAACTCTGTACCCTTTTTATTCTTGGAAGTTATAAAAATGTTGAAACAGTTTTAAGAGCATTACTATTGGAACTTTTTATTGGACCATTATGCACTTTTTTTTTCTCGATAGTTACAAGGAACAAGTTATATGGAATGTTAAATCAATTTTAGAGAAAATAACGATTGGAACTTTTTATTATACATTTATCTACTCGTACTGCCTGTCTATAGAAAAATATATTAACGCAGTTAATCGAACCATTATAACTTCGTGAAAAATTGTCCTACAATAATCTTCGTGGAGCCATTTTTTTAAAGCTTGAACTCTCTCTACATTTACGCCCTTAAATACCCCTCGAAAATTACTTTTATTCGAGATATTGAAAGAAATCCAAACGTTTAAAAAATCTATTTTGATTAAATTTAATTAAATTAAAATTTAAGTTAATTAAATTTCGTCGATCAAATCTGTTGCCATTGAATCCAAGTTTACGAAATTGAAATTCAATCTGAGAGATTGTTTCACAAAATTACAAATCAGTATTAAAATATTCACTTCGGTTATTTCATTCTTCTCTTTTTTCTTAATATTCACGATACGTAAGATCGAAGTACGAAACTTCCTTTTTATAGCAATCATCTTAAAAATTAGTATTCCTTCATAAATATATAATATATGAATTATCCTCTTCTTCTTAATACGATTTAAAACGATTCTTCCCTCCCAAAACTAAATAAATAAATTTAACCGATCATTAACCGATTCTCTAGCACCGTAAATTCGTATCAACACACGTATCTTCTCGATGATAAATAATCATTTAGAATTCCATAAAATTCTAATCCCGAATCTCGCTCATTTCTTATCCGTCCCTTAATAAATCTTAATTCCCCCTCCCCCCTTCCCATGTAACAACGTCTTTCGTAACAACGTGCCGATATTCTCATCCAGGGATAGGCAATATACCTGGGTGGAAAATCCCAACTCGGGTTCCTCGGTGATCCACGAGGAGGTTTTAAAGGGAAATCCGGATGTTGTTGAAGGTAAAACGGGTGGAAATACGAAGGTGGCGCTCGCAAGCATGCAAATCCTTCGCATTTCGGATTTCTCTTCCTTCCCCCCTCCCCCCTCTGGTTTATCCATATTAATGCCCCTTAATTAAGCCGTAGATGGGTCATACTTCGCGCGCTTCTTCTCCCGTTGATAAACCGATATTCATTTTTCGCCTCGAAAAAATGGATTCGAACGAGTGTGCTGCTGTTCCGTGAGAAATGACAAACGATCGAATTTTTTAATAAACGTTTTCTCCCGTTTATTAAGATTTGTTTGTGATCCATTGTCGTTGTTATTATCGGAGATTTAAGTGATAAAAGTGAGAAACGAGATTTGAAAATGTGTAATTTGTTAATTTTTTAGATAATTTTTTAGATGGTTATTTTGCTCGAGGGTGGATTATTTTTTTAATTACTTGTTCTATTTTCTTTTCCTTTCAATTTGTATTGGAAAAATTTTAAGACTTATGCAAAATTTTTTCTTGACAAATTTCTCCATATTTTACCACGTTTTATTATCGATTACTCCCCTTTTTTGATCGATCGAATTTTAATTAAATTTCGTCCATCAAATCTGTTGAAATTTGAATTTAAGTTTACGAAATTAAAATTCAATCTGAGAGATTGTTTCACAAAATTACGAATAGTATTAAAATATTCACTTCGGTTATTTCATTCTTTTCTTTTTTTTTTTTTTTTTTAATATTACACGATACGCCAGAGACCAAATAAAAGACAATAACAAACAACAACAACAACAACAACAAAAACAAAAAATAATAATAATAATTTCCAACGTTACTTTTCATTTTCACGCAGAGAAATGTATTCTCTATGGAATAAAATGGAGAAAGGTTTAAAAAAAAAAAAAAAAAGTCGTTATCTCCGTTAAACCCGGAATACGAGGATTGTTGGACGCGCCGTTTCTCGCGCTTCCAATTCGTTGCCGTGGCTTCATTACACCCCCCGTAATTGCTCCGCTAATTAATTACACCAACTCCGCGCGTTGCACGGAAATTCCGCATGTCGAATCGCGTACAACGCGTGCACCAGTGTAAGTCAATAAATAATAGATGCGCATGGGGCGCGCGTGTGTCGCTTATTCGCGATTTCTACAAACCGATTAACGCTATTGTTCGTCCAAGAATCCACATCGATTCTATCCCAATTTCAGAATTAAGTTTGATAGATCATTTTTCGCGTCTGTTATATATTTTTTGTCCTTTATGCACAAAAATACGTGAATCACGAACGATTTAAAATGATACTTGGAACGATTTATTATTATTATTATTATTTTTTTAAAAGGTTTCAGGAAGAAGGAAGTGCGTTGAAATTTTGGATTGGAAATTTTTATAATTTTTTCAAAAGTTACGTCGAGTCATTTATTTTTTTAGGTATTATGTAATTGTACATAATGTTGGACGAAAGAAGGATATTTTTGAGTGAAATACCTAATCAGATTTTATCGAGATAAAAGATGCTTTCTAAGTTGGCTAGCTTTTATTTTTTTGAATATGTAGGAATTGATGATTTTCACTTTTTTTTTTTTACGTTTTCTTATATGAATTATATATTTTATTAAATTTTGCACGAACAATTAGAATTCATTTTTATTTAAATATCCTAATCCTATATTTTGAATTTATATTTTTATATTTTTCTTACATTTAAATTTTCCACAAATTATATTTCATAAACATCCAATAAACTTAGGCTCGTTACTTAAAACTTCGTTACGAAAAATTTAATCAACTAATTCGATCGTCTAACTAACACGAAACGGTATTAAAGATATTGCTTTTTCGCGTCCATTAAAAATTACGCACACAAGAGAACAAATTTAATTTCACCGTCAAGTAAATTCTCATACATCATTCACATGCGTTAAGAGAATCGAACACGTTTCAATTTCTCTCTTTTCCCCCTGTTACAGTTTTTCCTCCTGCGCTCCCGGAAGAAACGAATTGTCCCCCACCGATTCTTGATGAGTTTCGCCTTTTTCTTTTTCTCTCCCTCCCTCCAACAATAATTTTCGGCGGACCGAAACGAACGAACGAACGAAATCGCGAGATTGGAGGACCGTTAATCGAGAATATTTTACGCGGCATTTCGTTTTTTATTTCAATGTTTTTCTTCTTCTTTTTCTTCTCCTCAATAACTCGGGAATCTCGTCTATCCGCACGTGAATTAAACGCGAATTTCGAGACCCGTTTTTTGAGATGGAAACCTCGCTTCTGTATTACGAAAAATCGTGGCTACTACTTTTTCCATTTTCTTTTTCCATTTGGATTCAGCGAATTTTCGTTTTGTGAATGATAAATCGAATTTTTTAATTTTTGGTAAGAATTGGAAGAAGATTCGACGTTAGAGTTTCTTTTCTTAAAGATGAATAATTGAACGTAGGTGAAACGAATGAATTTGACAAAGATTTTGTATAAATGGATTGTATAAAGATTAATTGAATATATTATATATTATATATTATATATACAATTTTTGTTCGTCATTGATACGAAATATTTTAACTTTTGGATATTAAAGGAAAAATAGGGGACAGATGAATAAATTTGCTACGAAAATTTATTTTCTCAATTTGAATATAAGTAATATTTCTTTTTCGACAATATATTTTATTATTCCATTATTATTATATTCAATTTACATATTTTATCTTAAAATGTCAAATGAATTATCAAAATAGAACTGTTGTCTCACTCTGTGTGTATATAATAATTCATAGAATCGAAGGTATACAGGGGGATAATCATTTAAATTATTTCCCTCATAAATCATGTTTACATTATATTTTAATTCTCTTCGAATATTATTCAATCTTTTTAAAATGTAATATCCCTAGAAAATTCCCAAGCGTATTATTCTTTAAGCGTACAAAATTCCTATCTGCATATTTCATACGCGAAAACTCCACACGATACAACAACAACAACAACAACAACAACAAAGAAATGAGGCTATACAATAAAATTCGACGCACGTTCAATCATATTTTTCAGGAAATTTTCGAAGGAAATTCGCGCGAACAGTAAGGAAATATTATATCGTTCAGACATGATACATGCGCTGATATATTGAATAGTTTATGGAGACAAAATACGTCCCTGTAATAAAGCTTTTCCGTCGAGACGAGAAAAATTTTCGCATTCACAACCGAATGACTGATATCCCTCGTAAATCGATCCTGAGTGATATTCATGATTTTTCCGGCTGACGTCGTTCCACCCTTGTTACGCGTGATAACCATGCATGGGCCAAGCTTTGCCAGGAGGAAAGACAGGGTTTCAAGATTCATCCTTTTGCCGCGCTCTCTCTCTCTTGATAAAGTAAAATATTTATTTTACGAGATAAATGATAAGGGGAGGAAATTATGAAAAGTTATATAAAATGGTAAAATAAAATATATATATATATATTTGAAATGCAAGATAAATCGAAGAAGATAAAAAGTTGGTGGTGAAATAAAGAATTTGTCGATTAATTGAACAAATAAAATGTTTGAATAGCGGTAGGACCAGTAATTGGACGAAAAAATTGCTAAGCGAAATATAAATAGTTCGTTTTGTTAAAATAAAAAAAAAAATTTTTTTGAACGAAACGTTCGAAAGAAAATTGGAGAAAATTATAAAAAAATTGTTGGCGAGACAAAGAGTTTGAAGAGAATGAAAATAAAAATGATGGAATTTAATAATTATAAATAACTGGTGAATAACATTTTTCAAAGTAAAGTACGATATATATATATATATATATTTTTTTGCACGAATTCTTTCAACGTGATTCTCTTGCTCATATCGCGCATATTTTATTTTCTACAATTTTTCCCTCATATGTGACGTTTCTTCCGTGAGAATGAATAATAAAAGGAGAAAAGTCTCTGTTCGAAATACTTTTCACTTTTAAAGACACAAAATTTCAGGACTTGTTCGATTAAATGTATCGAGATAACGAAAACAATTACACAATTTTTCATTTCGGAATAATTGCACGAACGAGGAAGGAATACGAAATTCTTTTATTTCCCGAATATTAACGAAAAATTTGTATCCCAAATTAACCCGCGTCTCTTCTCATAAAACAAATTGTCAAACAGCAACGAAACAAAATAAAACTAAAAATAATACAATTCGTCGCACGAGCTTTACTGAACAAAATAATACTTTTATTTCACGAGCTTCCATTTTATCATCGATAATTATAAAAATAACGAAATAGGAGGAAGAAAAAAAAAAAATTAATCAACCTTTAAATATTTCCTCACCAATCTCACAAAGTATCACACCACCACCCCCATGAAAAATCACGGGCGCGCAAAGGAGGAAAAAGAGAGAGAGAGAGAGAGAGAGAGAGAGAGAGAGAGAGAGAGAGAGAGAGAGAGAGAGAGAGAGAGAGAGACAGAGAGAAAGAACACTTCTCTCCCTCGAAGAGAGAAACGACGAAAAACGCATTTGCATTCGGGTCTCTGTGTTTAAACTATCGCAGTGCCGCGTTTATATGGAAATTCCACGAGCGATGAGCCCCACAAAGGTCCCTGGGATCGAATTAAATATCACCGTTGCTCAAAGGTGGGGCTCGAATCGTTTGCCGATGGTTAAATGAAAATATTCCTGGTGGAACGTGTGTATCTTCCCTTGGTCCCTTTCTCATTCCAACGTTGCCACTCGTTTCATTAAGATCGCCTTTTGCGCTTTTCGACTGCTCTACTCCACATCGTGTTGTTAACTACGTGTATATCTTTGTTTGACGAATTTTCAAACGTAAGAAGAAAGAAAAGAGAGAGAGAGAGATATGTATAAAATGTTTGAATTTGAAAAAATTTTTTTTTAACGGAGAAAATGAATGCTCGAATTGATTTTTGATTTATTATCGAGATTGGAGACAAGTATACGATGAAAAGTGTATCTGATAATCACGAAGAAAAATATTCCACGTTTTTGTTAAAAGGATTGTATCTCTTAAATATAGATCGTACAACTAATACATTTTTGAAAATATTCATGTTCTTCCCAACATATTCTTTTTGACGAGATTGAAATCAACACCCGCCTTTCCATTTCCTTTCCCATTGTCTCCTCTATTATACTTGTAGATGACTCGTCCGTTCCTTCTCTACCTACCCTCCGAACTTTCCATCATTTTTCCAACGAAGAAACGAAATTGTAACAACAATTGCGATAAATTAATTACAATCGCACAATTACAATTAACGATAATGAAATTACTCCACGTTAATGATCATCGAGGCAAGGCGTGGTATTACATCATTCAAAATATCTTTGCAAATATTTTATTCAAACACCGCGGGACTCGTTACGCCCCTTTTTCATTCCGAATCCTCGATGAAACAACGTTTCATTCGTGTCAAAGGATCGTTTGAACAATCCACCCCTCCCTCCCTCCCTCCCTCCCCCCTGTCGAAGATCGTGGGCGTTAATATTTCATCTCCCCTCCCCCCGCTTCTTCTTTCCCCGTCGCGACGAGGAACGTTGGCTCGTCGCAATATTTAATTTGCCCTTCCCTTTGTAAAGTTGGTCGTCGCCCCTGCTCGACGAAAATTTGCATGTAACGTGCCGCGCCGCGTCTCAACGTCCACGGAAGGGGCCGGCCACGAAAATTCAAAGCTCGAAATTCCCTTCACGTATCGCTAAGGCCCGAGCAAAAGTATTTGTATTTCTTTCTTTCTTTCTTTCTTTCTTTCTTTCTTTCTTTCCTTTTTCTCTTAATCTTATCGCGCGATCGTGAGATACGTCAGAGGTTATCGCCTTCTTTCGATAATTTCGAAATTTTGCCGAGCTGTTTATCTATTTTTCTTTTTCATTGCTCTTGGTTGGAGAGAAAAATTGGACAGATCGATGGGGGGTTGTTTTGGCAGATTAAATTTTGGTACATTTTATTAACGTTGATTGATTGGACGATGAGTGTGTTGAATTATTGTGCGCGAGGATATGATCGTTTTTCAAAAATTTGTTTATCCAAATTTCAAAAATCTTTTTATCGAATATTTTCAGGTAAAATTCCTGAAAAATCGTATATAAAGGAGTTCAACCCTTTGATTATTACGGGCGACTATAGTCATAAAATTCCACTGACGTACTAAAATTCTACATAAAATATCTGATATTCTATGAGCGATTATAATCGCTCTGTATAAATATTGTACGATGATTGGATAATTATTGTACATCGATACTTTGTTTTTATCATTTGTTTCTCACAATTATTAACAGTTACTATTATTACCACACAATTATATCATATTATTATATTCTGTAATATTATTTGATTCCAAAGTGTAATTAAACATGAATTAAATTTTGAGAAAAATTTCTTATTCAATAAATAACCGTCAAAGCACTCAATTGTTGCAATGAACGTCGATCTTTCTCGAGTTCTGTGCACATTTTTGCGAAAAAATCGCCTGTAATAAAAGGGTTAAAAACCTTCCTCTTATTCTTCTAAATAATTCTTCGAACGCTTTCAAAAAAAAAAAAAACCCATCACTCCCAATCATACTTTCCACGAATCGCGAACATCGCATCCAACTTTATTAATATCCTCGCATTTCCAACACCGGTTTCCACCTCGTGAAGTAACTCAACTTACACGGATTCACTTGTCTCTCGCCGACTTAATATTTTCCCCATTGTCGAGGGGAGTAGTTTCCAAGACGAAACCGTCTCTCTCCCTCTCTCTCTCTCTCCCTCCCCTATCTTTCCACAGATACATCTCCGTCGCGATACCTCGGCCCAATTTACGGCGAACAGCGTCGAGGGGGATTGGAGGGGGTTGTGTACGGGGGGAAGGGAGGTTTGGAACGTTGAACGGCGGTCTCGCATGCGTTGCGTGCGCCACGGAAACATCGTTTAAGCGGAAGCATCCGCTAAGCAGGAACTTAGCCGGCACGTCCTCGAGTTTTACCGCGCGACAAGCGCCATCTAATAACGTGGTGGTGGGGGCAGGAGACATTCTCTCCCTTCGTTAAGTTTGGAATTGTTACTACTTCGTTCAAGTTTGGGAAGGATGGGCGGTTGGACGTTTCTAACGAGGATCGAGGTTAATGAAGGTTCCCGTGTTGAATCGTGATTCGTTTCTTCTTCTTCTTTTCTTTTTTTTTTTTTATATACAGGAGTGGAGAGGGGGATGGATGGGATTTTATATTTGATAGTTATAGTATATGTATAGCCAACATAATGTTAGATTATATTATTGTACAATTGTTTATTATTGTATATTATTGTATGTATGATTATTATACAATTGTTTGACAATTATTTGTCGTTGTAGGAGGAAAGGATTGGGAAGTAGAGAATTTAGGAAATTGAGGAAATTGGGGAGAAGGCTTTGATTTATGTATTTGTCAATTATTATTGTTGTTGTTATTATTAGTATTGTTGTAGGGGAAGAGGATTAGATTTATTTTTAATATAAGGAGATTTAAATTTGGTCGACATTGAGTCTTGTATACGAAAGAATTTGATAGATAGATAGACAGAGAAGTTTATAATTCAGTCGAGTCTTGATATCGTTTGTATAGATTTTTATATTACGAAAATATTATATTACATTAATTCAATAGAGAATATTTTATTCGTAGGAAATATTGAAAGGAATATTCTCATAATTTATTTACTTCAATATATTTATATACGTATATAAAATTCGATCACGAGACAATATCCGTGACACGCGAGAATGTTTGTCACCGAATACACATGGCGTGTAAGAAACAAAAGTGGGATGGAAGTTTTGATAGCAGTTTTGTATCGAGAAAAATATCCGTGAAATTCCAACATTGTTCTTGCAAGTTAAACAACATCTCTCTCTCTCTCTCTCTCTCTCTCTCTCTCTCTCTCTCTCTCTCTCTCTCTGATGTTTAAATTTATCGTTACGAAGAGACAGAGGATGCAACGGACTGAATCCTGTTTGGTGTTTCGGAGTTCTTTTCGGAATATCAGATAAAGTATGACCGTAGAAATGCATCGTAAGGTTCTTTATATTCCGTTGACGACATTTACAGAGTGGCTCAGCAGTTTTAAGACCTCTTATCGTTGGGCCGAATTGAATAATAAACGGATGTATCGTAGAGGGAATAAATTTTAAAACTTGTACCTTTCCTTTCTCTTTTCAATTTTTCCCTCATTTCGAAATCGTATTAAAAATAAAATATTTTTAATAAATACAGTAAATTGGTAAAAGACGGGGAATTGATATATTTGAAAAATATATATTTGCTTTAGAAATTTGTTTCTTTGTTACAAAATAATGTAACAAGGGAAGAACAACAGAATTGTTTGATTCGTTCATACGAACGAAAACATAATATTTCCTTTCATTTCCTGCATTTATCGCGAATACAAATATTCATTATATTTCTGGAATGTACGTTTATCCATAAAAATGGTTTATTATTATTGTTACAAATTTTCGAACGAACAAACATTATTTCTCCATTTTATTTATTTCTTCAAACTTTCCTTTTAACCATTTTTTAAACAATATTCCTTTTCCAATTGTATTCATTATCAATTTATCGAAACATACACTTCAAACACTTTGAACATTATGAACATTATCACAATTCTGAATTTTTTTGACGAATAATTCTAAATATAATTAATCAATCTTCCATTTCCAAAATCAACTCAACAAAATTGATTGGAACAACGAGACAGTCATGTAAAAAGTATTAAATAAATTTACACGCGAAATAAAATGATCTCTAATTCTTTTTAAGTAATTACAAAATGAAAATTCGAGAAAATTTTAACAAGTAAAAATCTCCTCTTAAATAAAACTCGCAAGAATGTGATTCGCGATCAGGGATGATATAAGAGAAATGTATAATCGTTTTGAAGAAAAACGAAAAAAACGAAAGAAAAGCACAGGTGGAAGAATTGGAAAGCAGTTGGAGCAGCCGAGTTTCGCAATCGATATTGCCGGAAGACGTTTCTCCACCGCTCATCCCCACTTCAATCGTCGAAATATAACTCTATCCACAAATGTTTATCGACGTTGTTTCGGCTAATATAATCGCGAGTTCGTTACAAGGTGAAATCGATGAGAGAAAGAGAAAGAGAGAGAGAGAGAGAGAGGGAGAGAACCGAGTGTTGACTTAACGAGTTTTGCCTGTCGCCTTTGTAGTTTCCTGTGTTATAGTTGTTAGAGAGTTTGTTCGCCAAGGTGTAGGAATCCGGAGGGACCGAGATACGTTTGTTTTGTCGAGCACCGGTGGTTCTTTGGCTTGGAGGGACTCTTTGCATGACTTTGTACACCAACTTTGTTCCGCGTGGTGGGAGAAATTGGTAGAAATTTTTGGGAGAGAAGAATGTGGGAGAGAGATTGGTAAATTGCGAAGAGAGATTTGGAGAAAATTTCGAGAGGAGAAGAATCTAGAAAAAATTGGAAATGTAGAGAAATGTAGAAATAATTGGAAAAAAAGTTTTAAGGGCATAGAAAAATTAAGGAATTGAGAAATTTTGAAAAGAGAAGAATATAGAAAAATTAGTAAATTTTGAATAGGGAATAGCATAGATAAATTTGTATCTATGGAAATTTTGAGAAGAAGAAAAATGTAGAGAAATTGATAAATTTTAAAGGAGCTATTGTGTCTATGAAAAATTGAGGAATTTTGGAAAAGTGATCGCATAAATTTTGAAAAAAAAAAAATGAAATATGAAGAAAGAATCGATAAATTCTGCCAGAGAGATTGAAACAGAATAACATAGAATAATAAGTTATGATAAAAGTTTTGAAGAGGAAATAACATTATCGAGATAAAATGAAATTTGCAATAATTCGTTTAAATAAACCTGCTTTGTACATAATCATACGACCTCCCCCCATATTAATAATCATCAGCCATAATATTATTACCATTCGTAATACCTCTTGCTTTCCCGCTAATTTCTCTCTCGATCGAAGCAATCCTCCTCCTCCTCCTCCTCCTCTCATCTCGGTGGAAAGGAAGCTACGAAACGGTTACACGGCGAGAGGAAGAGGAGGAGGAGGAGGAGGGGAGCTAGTTTCCGTTGCGTCTTCGAGGCCAATCCTGATGGAATTGCGCGTATAACTAATCAGGCTGGAGGCGCGGACGTTCACGTACGTACGTAAACCGTTCGACAAACACGAGTCCTATGTTGAATAGGAAATTGCAAAAGAGAGAGAGAGAGAGAGAGATGGTCGGACGAAACAAGAGAAACTCGCCTGTTGTAATAATACCCTCTGCACAAGAACGTGACTGTTTCAATATGAAAAACAGATTCGCCTCTCGAGTGTTCTTCCGTTTTATTGCTTTCAAACGTTTCTCTTGTTCCGCTGGTAAAACGAAGAACAGTCACGATTGCTTTCTTTTTTTTTCAGAACAAAAATTTAGCAATTTCTGATCACCTCCTATTATTATCTTATCCACTCGCCTCGTCGTAGCTAAATTTATTCTACCTGCTTCTCACGCTTCCTCCAATCTATATATTCGTTCAACCATAGTTCAACATTTTTAATTTTAATGCTACTGTAATGTCACGGTCATCGCGATAATCAACCATAAGGCGCATATAATTTTTTCCCTCGCATCAAAAGAGAAGGAGGTGTGAGGGTAAAGAGAGTCAAAGGTTTAAGCACGTTTTAACGGTGGGTGTCGCAACTGCGAGACAGGTCGGTTACCGCGCCCTTTACCGCCAGGAATGAATAAAATCCCTTATAAAATGGCGGGCGACCGTCGTGTCCATGCATACATGCATGCACGAAAACGTACGCGGAAAACCCCCTCGAATTGCTGGCGCGCCGCAAATCTGAAACGAGCCCTCCCCTTCTCTCCCTCCCCCAGGGGATAAACGTTTCCTTCGTTTGCGCGGAAGCAAACGCGACCCTCACCCCCCCTCTCTCTCCTCCAATTGCCACTCGGGACTCGGGAACCAATTTCTTGCCAATTTTTTTTCTTTCTTTCGCCGAAGATAGATGACAAAGACGCTCACGCCTTTGGAATATCGGGCGATATCGGTTATATATTTACAAGGAACGTTTAAAACGATGAATTCGAATCGAAGGAATATTTTGAAGGAAAAATGAAAGAGAGAAAAGGTGTTCTTTTTTTTTTTCTTATTTTTATTGAAATGATTCTTGAGATAAATAAATTTTATCGATCGTCGCGCTGGGATGAAATTGCTTTTGATTAAATCGAAGAAATTTTTAAGAAATAAAAATATTTACTTTTTTTTTTTACTTACTTTGCATTATTCTAATCGAGTTGCAAAGGGGAAAGATTCGTCGATGATTCATATAATTCGACAAGCATAAGAATTCTTCGAAATCATCTTGGAGTCAAGGCATTGGAAAATTGCAGAGAATAGTATATTAAAATTCCACTATACGCTTTACATTTTGCACATTTCTTTTCTTATTCTCGAGCAAGGGATAGAAAATATAATTTTGGATAATTCAAAAGTCCAATTTTAATATACGTAACAACAATGTAACGTTTTCAACGTAACCAACCCCGTCCCAAAACTGTTACTATCCCATCTGTGAAAGTTGTACAGGGAAGCTGGTGGTAATTATCCGTTTCGAATCCCGTCTACGATTTCCTGAAACTTGGACGCGGGAATATATCCCGTTATCCCCGAGAAAACGATGAATTTTGACAGCGTTATCGTTGCTCGCAACACTGCTTGCATAAACCCACGTGCACACGTACTGTTCCCAGATAAACCGGTGGTTTTTGCTTATTTTAACTGGATGGATTGGAAGGTTTTTCGCGCGAGGGGACGCTCGGATAACGACGCTTTTTTTCCTCCCCCCTCTCTTTTTCACTTGACGTGTGTATTCGGTTCAATATCGATTTCATGCAAGTTCCTTTTTTTTTTTTTTTTTGGAGAAATTATTGTATTCGTGTTTTTTTTCTTCGTTTCTTTTCGTATATAAATGGTAAAATAAATGATAAAAATATAAACCTCGTATAGTAACACATTTGAGAGCGAATAATTGAAGCGGTTAAATAAAAGAAATTGTAATTTTGTAAAGGCATTCCATTAACGCGCGAGTAAGACTGTGAGAGTGAATCACTCTATTTGCTTAACGATAATCGTCTTATTTGTCCGAGCCAACGGTTCGCTCGTTCTGCTTATCTTAGAGCCTCATAAAACTCCGTAATTGTTGCAATAAAATAAAATTAAGTCGATGATGGTTGAGTTTATATATGTGTGCGTTAAAGTACGATTCGTATCTCGTTTATTTATGAATTTATTTGTGACATGGCGAGCTCAGTGTACAGTGACATCCATGTAACGTAGATTCGTTAGATACGTTCTTTCTTATGTGTTGTATTCTTTATTTCACAAAACTAATAATAATGATATAAATAAGAGGAAAAATTTATATGGATGATGAGATATCGATACGATCGTCCCTATTATAAATTTTTATCGAAAGTCAACCATTGGCAACGTTGCAACGAACAGGAGAAAATTTTCCATATTTTTATTTCCATTGCAATATTGAATAGAGAAGGACGATCAATAACCATTCACAGACGAACATTCTTGGAAAGTGTCTTTTGTTACGCAAACACGCATGGTTCGAGAACAATCCTAGAGAGGAATAAGCCTCGTTGGATTGTTGTTGGACGCCACAATGGCACCGTTTGAATAACAGAGAAATGAAATTCCAGAGAAACGGTTAATATTAATCCGAAAGATTCACTTTTAAAACTATAATATAAATTATTAAAATTTTGCACGACACGAGATCATAGTAGTAAGATTAAAATGATGGAAATTCTTATTTTCGATGCTTCGAATAGCGAAAGAAGAAATATTTCTGCTCGTCGTATGATACTCATTTTTCACATACACGCAAATACATGCCAAATTTTAATCTTTCAACGTTGACGACTACGCTTCCGTTATTCTTCTCATTGTAACCAGGCAGTCATTTCTCAAAAAATTTTTACACAAATGATAGATTTCTCTACACCTGGTGTCGCCATCTTTTCTATATTCGAGTTGTGCGAGATATATGCGCAAAAATTACGCGAAAAAAATACTGGTTTATGAGAAAAGTGCATATATAAAAATCTTCTTTGAGGGATTAATAAATACGAAAGACTCGAAGTAAAATTAATAAAAAACGCTTATAAAATTAAAAATAAACGCTTATATTTTAAAGATATAAGCTCGAGTCGATATTTACTATATATATATAATAGAAAAGAATTTTTAACGAAATTGTCAAATTCTCGACGTCTCCTCAAAATTAATCTAACCTTCATTTTTCATTGAAATTGCCATTTACCTTTATGTACTTTGCCGGGTTTCAATTCGTTCTTGACAAGCGTTGCCAACTTCTCCTCATCCATCGTGATCGCGAAGATAGAATCTATAAAGTCCGTGAAATCCATTATCCGATCTTTTGCCAAGTAAAATATTCATCGCGGAACTTGGATCATTTCGAAAGATACACCGAAACCAAGTTGGTCGAGAGCTGAAGAGCATTAAATCGGAATGATAAATCCCCACGGATTTTCTTTGACGCGTTTTCCACCGTATATCGATAAATCATTCGGTACAGTTGTTTCGAAAGAGCGCGTTCCGCCCACGTTGTCAGAAAAATATCATCGTCCGCCATTGATTTTTACAAAGAAAAAAGAAAAAAAATCGATCGATCGATCATCTTTCGCGTCCGTGAATTGGTAAAACTAATTTGTTGCTTTATCCGTCTCTTTTTTTATTGCTTATTTATTTATTAAAATATGAATATTAACTTGGAAACAGTGAGAAGATTGAGAAATTAAATAAATAAATTTTGGGAATAATTCAAATCAGGTTGTTATGATTAAACGTATCATTCTTGCATCGTGTCACATTTTTTTTCGTAAGACAGAGGGGAATGAAAAAGTTGGTCTAGCGGTTCGAGCGGGGCAACGCATAAATCTCGAGAGAAGGAAACTTGACTGCTGCGTTTTCGCCTGCTGTTCTAAAAAGTCGAGCAACTGTGAACAAAAGTCGCGTTTCTTCTCTACGATAATCCATGTGAAATGTCTCGATAAAGAGAGAGAAGTTGACAAAGCGGAACGATCGTGGAACGATACGCCTTTCACAATGTTGTCTTCCTCTTAACTGCAAGTACCTCGCAAGTAAAACGAAATTTTTTATCTCGTTAAAAATTTAATCTCGTTTAAAATTCACTCGCCACTTCCATTTAGCCACATCGGTTCTAAACTGACATAAATTTTCACCATACTTTGCGTCATACAATCTACGTTCGTTATACAACCTCCACGGAAAAATATAGATTCTGAACGAGTGTCTGAACGCTCGTCTCTCCTTCAAACACGTAAATCCGTCCAATTTTTATCATATTATTACACTATCTGCTATATTTTATGATAAAAACTTTCCAAAAAACTTTTGAAATTTTGATAAACGTTATATAAATCGAGAGACACCTAAATTCACCATCTAAATTCATTTCTCCCTAACCACAGATAGAAGAAAACTTGGTCAAGCACTCGATCCATGTTTTACATTATATATCTACGAATATCTACGTATATACTACAAATCCTTCGGAAAACTCGAGAACACGTTCCAGAAAATGATGCCTCTCGAGAAAAAAGGAAGGAAAGTCATCCCTAACTGTTTCTCGCAGCGTTGGAACACGAAACTCCACTCTGCCCTCTGGCGGCAGCGGAGTAAATCGAAGAAAAATCAAACGGAAATGCGGTCTCTATACTCGTTTCGAGCGGACCCGAACCGGTGTCCGGATGATGTAAAGCGGTCGTCGAGCGCAAAACCCAGGTTATTTCCTCTCTACATATTCATAGCTGTCCCAAGTATTCGTTCGATCGTCGACACGAATTCGGCGCTTGGAATGCAGAGAGAGAGAGAGAGAGAGTGGACCAAGGAAGAAGATAGTCGAAACGAGGGGGGATGGTCGCAAGAGAGGAGGATAAAAGGGAGGTTCTCTCCTCGAACGAGTTCGAAGCGGCGAATTAATGGTTTTTGTTGGAGGGTGGAGGAGGTACGGGTTATTTTGGCTCGATATTTTAACGATAAAAGCATTGGAAAAAGTTTCGATGGTTCCTGAATAACCGGGTCGGAGGGGAAGTTGTGACTATGCTCTCGATATCTCTCGTTGCTTACTTTCTGGTTTTTCTAGAAAAAAAAAAAAAAAAAAAAAAAAAAAAA
>NW_025222279.1:4654060-4707444 GCF_014066325.1 Apis laboriosa
AAAAAAAAAAAAAAGAAAATGCTACCTCGACGATGTGATTAATAATTCGAACGAATCAACGAATCGATTTTACAAAATTGTTGAAATATTCGAGGTTGGAATTCGAGGTTAGATGCACACGTAAGTAATAACGAAACGTTTGGTGAATTTGTTCAACCAGCAAAATCATTCCTCGGAATATACCTTATACGTCTTTGCCCGGTATTCCCACGAATGCCTTTGTAATGCGGCGAACAATCTCGATCCCTTTGTCTGAGGAAAGCCAACGGGGGATGAAATCGCGTTTCAGCAACGTCGATTCGGTTATAAAAATGCGAATCATGCGACAAAGGTCTTAATAGACGTTACCGGCTTTCTTTGACGGATTTCCTCGGGGATCGTTCTTCCCTCTTACTACTCGAACTCGTCTTTCCTCTCCTTTCCACACAGACGCACTTCCTCCCCTTTTTTCTCTCCCCCTTTTCTCCCTCCACGCTCTCAGTTAAACACACGAAACGAGACGTATATATTTCCATAATCATCGAGTCATTGAAGATTAAATTTTTCCTTCGATCCTCGAATCGATGAAAAAGTAACGAGCAAACAGGATCGCTTTTGATCCACGTCCACAATTTAATATACCGTTTATCTATATGTCATGAATCTATATGTCAGAAGTATGAGTCAAAATTGAAGCCCCAAACTTGGATGGAGATCGTAAAATGGTGGATTAATTTTTTTTTTTTATTAATCGAACGAATTATTTTTGCATCGTTTTTCGACAAGAATTATTGTTCCATTGATATATTCCGTACAAAGTATATTATAATTAAGGATCAGAAGGATCGTTCAATTATAACGTGGATCGTGGTATCTCAAGCTAATTTATTATAGGAAATATTGATCCAACGTTATGTATATATAGAAGTTGTATTGTTTCCTACCAATACTGATACCGATTGATTAAACAACTAGCTAAACTTGATTGTTAGAAACTAACTTTGCTATTCTGGCCATTATTTGATTGATTGATAGCCACACGGTTTAATTCGTTGCGCATAAGGAATAAACTAAACTTCTCCGAAACTTATCCGCCTCTGAACATATGAATATTCGATTGACGTGATCGATGGAAGAAATTTAAATATATTGAAAATGAAAATGAAACTTTTATTGAAAAATATTATTATAATTCACAGATATAATAATAATTCACAGACAGTGTTGTTCAATTTTCGAATTTTCGCGGGTTTCCATTCGCGGGACGCCATTTTGCAAGGTCGCCATTTCTTTGCACGACACTTTGAACGCGATGTCAAAGATCTCGAAGTGAAAACTGGGTCGAAAAGTTTCGATTGCGATACTCGATCGCGGAAAACAGGCTAATTACGCTGACTTCGTTCCTAGTTGTACCTCTTTTTTTATCTCGATGGACGACATGTTTTTCCACTTAATGGAAACGCGCCATGGATTATCGCTGAAAATATGGAAATTCGTAGAAACCTTCCAACACCGTGCGAAACTTCGCGAAAACGAAAAGTGACTGGAAAGTAAAAAAAAGGCGAAGGTTCTTAAATATTTTTCACCCAATTCCTTCATAATTCTCAAGATATATATATTTTTTTAAATTATAATAAATCGTACACAGAATCCACATTGAAATTCGCTGCCAAACAAAAATATCTCTTGCTCAAAGTTTTCGCGTACCGCCTGTGGATGTTTTCATTTAATTTCACGAATGATATTGGGATCCCGCTCATAATAGCTCTCAGCGTAATGTAATTTCAGTGAAATGTGTATACATTCCCTATGTATCCTGAAGATTCTTCTTCGTTTAATCGTTTCAAAGATTAAGTCGAGAAAAAAATTTAAAGGATTTTTCCTAATCATCGAATATCTTAAAGTTAATTTTATCTTAAAGTTAATTTAGAAGAAAAATCTTTTCCTTTTACCAGAAACGTGCAACTCCTATATGATGTTGTTTCACGTATTCATAGACTTGTTCTGCATTCATATTTTCGCGTAGAAAATTCGTGTTTCGTCGAAACGCGATACCGCATCGATGGCAGTTCCAGTAGTCGAAATCGGTTATAGGCAGACCTGGCTGAGAGCATCTCTGCTTTCGCCACTGGAATTCGATATGACACGAAACTGGCAACGTTTCGGCCTTCCTCTCTAAATAATAAAACGAAGTAAATGCATCAAGTGTTTACGTGGCGTCTAATAAACCTCGTTCACTTTGTTCAAATATTTTCTATCTATATCATTATATGTTATTAAAAGCGCGTTATTATTATTATAATCGTTTTAATCCGAAATTCGAAGGTGTAACCACTTTTTCATTGTTTCATGCTGGATCTCCATGAATTTTCCGCGATATTTTCATTCGAAAGATTTCGAGAGATGATTTTTCATTAAAACTCGTTATATTTTTTTTTTATTAAATTTATTTAATATTTTCATTTGAGGATATCGAGTAGGAGAATTGTAAATGAAAGATACGTTTGAGATATATCGTATATATATTACATTTTTAAAAATTTTAAATCAAAATATTGCTATAAACATTTTAGAATCTCCTTTCGTTAAATTTGTGGTGTTAAATTTAATATGGAATTTTTCGCGGGGAACAACGGGGAGGAATTTCGAAAATTCGTCTTCGGCTCTATCTCGGTCTATCCTAATTTTCAAGCCTGCCCAACTTTACACATAGAAGCTCTAAAATTCTGAACCTTGCAATTTTGAATGCTCCGCAATGCTCTTCAATTCTAAACTCTACAACCAACCGAGTTCTCTAATCTTCCAATTTCACAGTTTCCAACTTCTCAAAAACCTATTTCTCATTCTCGCCAAATATTTCAAACCGTTCTCCAAAATTTCAATTGTTGCGAAATTTCAATGAAATTTCAACTGTTAAATCTTTTATTTTTATTATTAAATTTCAAAAGTTATTTCCACCTTCGAGATATTGGCGATAAAATATTATCGAATTAATGGAACACAAAGATCGATAATATATTTATTAAAAATTTCGCAGTCACGTCGCTATCTTTCCAAATTACATTCCAAGCATAAAGAAAAATCTTTTTTATGAATTATTAAATCATATATTTCATCATACACTTCCGTATGGTAAATCATTATTTTTTTCCAAATATTTTCCCTTCTTCCATATATTTTCCTTTTAACAAATTTTTCACAGCACTTTTTATTATACATCCTCATACTCCACTGCGCTATTCTTTCAAATACATTTCGAATATTTTTTTTACAAGTTTTTTATATACCATTTTTTACATTACATCCATTCCTATTTTTTCAAATTTTCAAGCACAATATTTTCACAAATTTTACTATACCAACATGATTTCAGGAACAATACATCTCCCAAATACACATTCCAAATACAAACAAATTTCCAAACAAGAAATCTCCATTTCGAAATGACGAATTTTCACACCGTCTTTTACTTACAATACACCCTCTCCCCCCTGTCATAAACCATCCATTACAAAAAAACAAAAAAAGAAGAATAAAAAAAAAATCCTTCTTTACAAATTTTCATGACGCTTTTTACGACGTTTCACCGTCATAAACCGTTGCACTATCAACACCGATATATATATATATAGTATATCTCACGCACAGTGGCAAGATCAGCCATATCGGTATATGCAATAAAGTCGAGACGCAAAGGTCCTCGAGATCGAACGTCAAAGATATTTTTCGCTCTCTTCCCCCTTTCCCCCCGAACAGACGTGCGCAGACGCTTTTATACGCTTCCGTTTTCATTTTCTTTTTTCCCGGAATCCGCCGCCTTTTTCAGCCTTTTTCCGCGCAGACGATAGGCGTATAGAGCGAATGCAAAATGGTTTAAGATATATAGAGCGGATATAGGGTGGGGGTGGTGCCTCTTACCCACCTCCTTTTTCTATCGGCTTTCTCTGATCGCTCGGGCCTGAAATCGAGACACGATACTGACTCACGAACCATTTACCTCTCCTCGGCTATCGACGATTCCCGTACCAACCCTCTCGCGATACGTACCTCGAACGACACGTATTTGGCAAAATTTCAACCCCCTCCTCTCTTTTACTTCAACGCGAGAGGTTTTTCGCCTAGTGTTTTAGCTAAATAAGCGGACGAATAATGCCGTAAAGTGGAATGTGGAAAGTGGATAAATGTAGATATTGAGTTTTAATGCTATAGAGTGGAATGTGGAAAGTTATATAAGTAATGTATATATATATAGAGTATATATTTTAATGTATGTAATGTATATAGTATATATAATATATATAGAGTTGAATGTAAAAAATGGATAAGTAGAAAGGTGATAAAGTTGATATTGGAGAAAAATGAGTTTTAATAAATAAATATAAAAAGTGGATAAGTATTGGAGAAGGATGATTTAAAAAGTTGATAAAGTTGATATTGAGAAAGGATGAGTTTTAATGCTATAAAGTGGAATGTAGAAAGGTGATAAAGTTGATATTAGAAAAGGATGAGTTTTAATAAATATATATAGTATATATATAATATATAGAGTTGAATATAAAAAGTGGATAAGTATTGGAGAAGGATGATTTAAAAAGTTGATAAAGTTGATATTGGGAAAGGATGAGTTTTAATGCTATAAAGTGGAATGTAGAAAGGTGATAAAGTTGATATTAGAAAAGGATGAGTTTTAATAAATATATATAGTATGTATATAATATATAGAGTTGAATATAAAAAGTGGATAAGTATTGGAGAAGGATGATTTATAAAGTTGATAAAGTTGATATTGGAAAAGGATGAGTTTTAATAAATATATATAGTATGTATATAATATATAGAGTTGAATATAAAAAGTGGATAAGTATTGGAGAAGAATGATTTAAAAAATGATTGATAAAGTTGATATCGGGGAAGGATGAGTTTTTTTAATGCTATAGAGTTGAATGTAGAAATGTTTAAAAATAGTTTATAGATGTTAAAATGATAAGAGAATTCTGATTCAGAATTTTGGTTAATTCATTTATTTGATAATAAATTTCTTTTCTTCAGTACAGGAAAAACGAGGCAAATTGTTCAAATTATTTCTCGATAGATTCGCGATGTAATTTTTGGAATATAATAATATCGGGGAAGATTTGCACATTTGAAACTTTTAATTTTACACGAATATTAGAGAGAAAAATTATTTGATCGAATAAAATTCTCAAATAATATATCTACCACCTATCTGAAATAAATTTATCTCCTATTTTATTCATAATATTTAATTCGGATGGAATAAAACGGATGGAATCTTTTGACACCTTTCAAAAATTTGATCTTCCTTCTAAAAATTACAAATACATCCAATAATTCACTGCCGTATAACATCTAATTTACAAAATTGATTTAAAATTATTCTACATAAAAAAAGAAAGAAAGAAAGAAAGAAAGAAAAAAACTTAAAATTTCTTCAACAACTCTTCCCCCCCCCCCCCCACAAACACACAAAAAGAAACCATTCGAATATATAATATTTTATTTCACAATCGCTGATTTCAAATACCGTACCTTACCTTTGCTTACACAATGCCTCCGAGGAAAGGTTCAAATATTCATCGATTCGAAGGAATATAAAACGAAATAAATCAGACGCAAAAAGTGGCCGATGAAATAAATAATCTCGCGAAAGCGAAATTTCCGGCTGATCGGGCAAATCCATTTAACAAGCCTGCCTCATTGACACAGGGGGGGGGGGAAGGGGCCGCTCATAATCGGCTGATTTTCCGGCTAGATAGCCGTGTCGTGCGGCTGGGGAAGACGAGCGTTTAACACGGTCGGATTTCGGTCGGTTTTCGCGCTGTAGGCGATTTCCACGGAGCGGCGGAACGCCAATCTGTCTTCGTTTGGTGTACCGTTGCGCGGAGCGCGCAACACACCCGGACACGTCGCCTCCGGAGAAATAATGAAATTTCCCGCTGATGCGGGCAATCGTGATTAATGAGGGGGGCGCGTTCGAGCGTGAAAACCACGGATACACGGAGAATCGAAATTGATTTCAACGCTGAGCTACGAGTACCTAATTTGTGCGTGAAAAGTTTTTTTTCTCTCTTTCTTCGCTTTCGATCTTCACTTTTACATTTCGAACATGCGTATAGTCAAGCTTTCGAAAGTGATTTTGTGGTTTTTCTTTTTTTTTTTTTAAGAAAATATCTCGTGATGGTTGTATCTTTGATTGTTTTTCATTTCGATCAGGAACGTACGTATATAGGTGTGTTATATTTATTAATTAAGGGAACAATAATGAAATAATATTTGGAAAATAATGGATGTATAAATTTGGAACAAGCGTCTTTACGAAATAGAAGAATAAAATGAAACGTATATTATTCAATTGACTTTCAGATTTTATTCACGTACACGGAAAAATACGAAATAAAAATAAAAATTTAAAAAGATTCATTATACATTAACTCCTTTCATGGTAAATGAATAACACATGGTATAAACACGACTCTTAAAAATATTCAAGAAACAACTGAGCCAAGCTTAAAAAAAACCTAACTCCATTCGTTCCATGATATTTCAAAAATAAAATCCCTCTTGCCCCCCTAAAACTGTCAAAATGCTTCATTCAAACTTGTTCACAATTACGTAGGTGAAATACGCGCGATCATAGAGAGAGAGAGAGAGAGAGAGAGAGAGAGAGAGAGAGAGAGAGAGAGAGAGAGAATTTCAGAGAGGAAGAATGCCTGCCGCGTAAATCTCTATCCTGGCATCGTCTTTGGATCGTCTTATTTCCAGTTTTTTGCTCTTTTTCTGGCCGGCTGCCTCCTCGTTTGGCGGGCGTGCGAGACGAGGCCGTGTCGTTTCGTCCCGGAAAAAGGGCCGAGATAAGAAGGGGCCGGTAAGAGGCTTTCTTTAATGAACACCTCGAAAAAAATATAAGCTCTGGCTCTCGAGACGAGCCAAAGAGAACCGACGTTGGGAATCCAAAGGCGCGCGCCATTTAGAGAAGATAAATCGAGAGAGGAGGGGGAGTGGAGGGGGGATAATTAGTTGCGTAATTGGGTGCGAGCGAGCGAGTCTTCTTTTCCCCTTCGATTTCGAATTTAATTTTAGTTTAATAAAGTTCGGAAAGATGTTTGAATTTGAATGGAATTTCGTGGTGGTTACCATCCTTTGGAAAATTCCTCGAAGAGAATTATTGATAGTTTGATTGATATTTCGGATATTCGGATGTCGAGAAGGAGGGTGAAATATATTCGGATGAGAAATTATTGTTTCTGAGACGGAAGTGATTTTAAGAAGTATTGAAGAAGTAATTATAGGCACAAGTGAAATAAAAATCGTGGAATCGATGACTTTTCTGAGGAAAATGGCGAGCTACTTTGCAACAGTTTTGAACATTTATCTAGGAATTCGAGGAAAGAGGGAGGAGTACGATTGATTTATAGATGGTGGGATTATTGTTTAGACATAAATATAGAAGAATGAGGATGGCGAGGAAAGGAAAAGAAAGTCCTCGTCGAGGATGAATTCTGATTCTAAATAGAATCTCTACTCTTTTTTTGAAAAAAAAAAAACCTTTTTGCATAACCGCTTAAATTTTATTTATAAAGAGTATTTTTTTTTTCATTGTGGAATAAAAGGTGGTATAAAATTTTATTTTGATAGAAAAAAAAAAAAAAAAGGTTTTCTTTTCAAAGCGTTATATTCGCATCTTTTTAAAAAGTATAAAACACATATTTTGGCTTTCAAGCTTGCATTCAACATTTCAAGCTAACTGATAACAAACGGTTTGGTAAAACGTTTTCTCCACCGGCCGAATAAAAGATGTTTTGTAAAAAGATAGCGTGCTAAAAGCTCGACATGCAAACAAGATTCATGGCCCTCGTTCGGGGAATAAATCTCGTATTTCCGCCCCTCGTATGGAATAATATTACGTAGCGGGCAAAATATTATTCGAATTAAAAACAAGAACGAGATTAACGCGCAAAATTTAATCGTCTCGTCTCATTTTTTTCAATGTTTTTCCAACGAGACAGAAACAGTTTATTCGAAAAATAAACGGTCGTTTAATCAGCAACCAAGAGAGATGCAAAAACGTTGCTACTCGTTTATACATCGTAATATATTTATGAATTACGAAAATTATGAAAATGCATCACGGCTGAAAAATAATGACGAGTCAAGGAACAATAACCCCTTCTTCTTTTTTTAAATTCCAACCCCGTTTCGCTTCTTCGTCTCTGCTTTTTTCAATAACGCGTCATAACCCGGTGTGTTCCAGGTTCGTAATCGGAAATTATGAGGTGGTTCTGGATCATCGTGCTAATAGCCCTGGCGCTGCCAGCAGCCGTGCCACGAAAGACGCATCGCAGCAAACCTAGTAAGTAGAGAACATTTATATCAATCCTTTCCATTCATCCCTCTCTTCTTCTCCTTCACGGGTTAGAATAACCGTTACGATCTAGGAAATCTTAAACACCTTATAGGCGAATTTCTCCCGAATATTTCTTATCGAATCTTTGGAATACAACGAAATACGTAATAGCCCGCGATATCTCTTGGAATATTTCGTGGAAAGATATTTCGAGAATCCGTCGAGTGGATGGTGAATTGTGACAAGCTTCGAACGTCGACGAGACATTCGGTATTTTTGACAAATAGAATGTTTTTCGTGTTCCGCATCGTCGATATTTTTTCCTTTTCTTTTCTTAATATCGTTATATATATATATTTTTTTCTAGAGAAAATTCAGAAAAGTTTCGATAATGACGAATCTTCTGGACGAGTATTCATCTTGTTCTTTAATGAAAAAAAAAAAAAAAAAAAAAAAAAAAATAGTGGCCACGTCGTTCCGAATTTTTTTTCATAATATTCATTCGGTGTGTACATGATAGGTGGAGAGAAGGTTGCACACGGATTCATTATGCACACCTGTTACCCCAAACTCTGAACTTGGTCGTTTCTAATATTTCGAGGCAAGGGGGAGGAGGAAGTACAAAGTTGATATAAACAAAGGTCAGGGGAATTCGTGCGAAACTGCTTTAGGAATTTTGTAATTTGCGAGTCAAATTTTATTTTGAGGGGAGGAAAACAAATCGAAGAAAAGATGAGAAAGAAAGAAGAGGAGGAAGAAAAAGAAAGAGCTAATTTTTCTGTCTTTTGTCGATCGAATCATCATTTATTGATTTTAAATAATAAAAATAGAACTATCGGTGAAAAGTTTAGCGCTTGATTTATTGATACTTGAAATACGAATAGATGGAAATTCTTGGAGAAAAAAGTTAAAAGGAGGATTTAGAAATTGAAATTTCTCCTTTTTCCCCGTGTTTCTCAAAGGGAAAATTAAAACGTGTAACGAGGGTGATGAAACGAAATGCAATTACAGTCAACACTTTTTTTTTAAAAAATGAAAAAAAAAAAAAAAGAGAAAATTCGAAGCATTGAAAATTCCAAATTCGCTGGAATTTATATTTTGCCAATATTTCATTTCTTTTTCATCAAACGTGAATTAAAAACGATGAAGAAAAATAAAAGAATATATATATTAATTTCCATGTATATTCCATATATATATATGAACTCATATTTTTTTTAATTAAAAAGGAGAAAAAATTTATTTAAAGAATTTCGCATAAATTCCACGAATTTGAAAATATTATTTTAGAAGAATTTTCGATAAATAATTAACGAAAAGTCATCGTGCCAAAATAAAAAAAGAAATTAATAAAAATTCCAATGCTCTCAAAAGACTTCCAATAAAGTATCATCCAAGATCGATATAAACAAAGAAACAAAAAAAAAAAAAAAATCAACGAATCTCTCAAATTCCATTTCAACGCACGAGATAATTCCCAAAGTAAAATAAATTACCAAAAGCTTCACGATCGATAGATAAAAAGAATGAATAAAAGATTGAGAATACCCTGAATCCCAATCGAGATCTCCAATAAATCGACAGAAAAAAAAAAAAAACCTCATCCTCAACGAGTAGAAAGAGATTCCACTTCTTCAAAAATACTCGATACAGATCCAATATACCCTCAAGTACTTGCCCACATTCGCCCCACCCCTCACAACAAGATCGTCTCGAAACCAACTCCTCTACCTACCAACTTCTTCCAAAGTTTGTTTGTTTCGAACCCTAAGCAGGATCAACCCTCCTCCACCAACCCTCCTCTTCTCCTCGAGGAGAAGGAAACCACGATGGCCGCCATTCTTTCGTAAGATGTTTGGAGGGAGGAGGAGCAGGAAGGGAGAAAAAGCCAGGTCTAACCTGGAATGTCCTGAAATGTTAAATTAGGGATCAAGGCGGAGCTTGTCAAGGCTGTCCTCTGCACTAGATTTTATCGAAACACCCACACCACGAGGTGGATAAACATCCGATCGATCAGCCGAGAGATGATGGCTAAGAGAGCGCGATAAATTGGGGATAATAGGTGGGATAGGTAAGGAGATCAAGCTCGTCGTTGATTACGCGCCAACGACGAGCCTCCTTCGATCTGGGATAATGCGCATTGCCCGTTGACTCGATAATTTGCGATCATTCGGGGGATCGATGATTATCGCCTGGCCGGATTGTCTCTCTGTAATGAGATCGAACAGGGGAACAACTCGTGTCTTGGTTAATCAAGATTTTTGGAAATTGCATTCTGTAAAATATGGAAATTTTTATAGAATTTTCTTTAAGAATAGTAACGAGATATTTCAGCAGTATTTAATAATAGAACGTTCGATAATGAGAACTTGTTATCGATCGTAATCTTAGAATTTCTCAACCTTTCATTTCCCTCAGAGATAAATTTCTTTCAACCTCTGCCTTTGGTACATCAAAATTTATCGTTATTAATCTATTAATGATATTAATTTTATCGAGGGAGAGGAATGAAGAAGAAATAGAATGTGGAGAAATCCATTTGCAAATGGTTTAACAGAAAAACAATCGATGAAAAACCGGTCTCATAATTTTTTGCCTCGCGTCTAAGAGAAAAGTGGCCGGTGATGCGAAGAAATGGAGAATCGGTCTCTTAGCAAAATCCAGTGGTGCCAGATGTCGTCGCGAATCCACGATTGAAAGAAATCCGCAAGATTCGTATTTACCGCGCACATAGGTGGCAAAGTTTCTCCAACTGTGTGTGAGTAATATCTGCCACTTGTCGAGGGCCAGAGTTTTCGCAGCCCCCCCCCCCCCATTAATCAGAGAAAAATTCTTACGTTGCGAGACGTATGGATTGATATTGATCGGGGACTTGGTGATTTGAATCTGGGGGAGGTGTTGCGCCGAAAATGGAATCGAGTTTGAGTTTCCAAGAATTGATGAAAAAAAAAAAAAAAAAAAAAAAAAAAAAAAAAAAGAAAAATGATGGATGAGAGTAGAGATTTTGTTTCCTGTGTGAAAAATTGAATCGGTGGTTTGGAATATTTGACAATTTTGAAAGGGGAAAAAAAGAAAAAAAAAAAAAAATGCGAATAGAGAATGTCTCCGTGAAAAATTGTGTTTTTGGCAAAGTTTTGAAATATTTGAAAAATTTTTAAATAATGTAAACGGAGGTTTCCTTTTTCTGTGGAAAAAAATTGAGTTGGTTTTTTGAGTTTTGTAATTCAAAGGAATCGATAAAAATAGGATACTTGAGTGTAGAATTTTTTTTTTTTTTTTTCGTGGAAAATTGAACCGAGTTTCGTAATATTTGAAGAATAAAACTTTTTTTTCTTTTTGTACGAACAATCGAATCGAAATATATTTTGAAGGATAAGTGATTATTAATAAATTTCTATTTCGAAAGGAATAAGTTTTTTTTTTTTGTAAAAACAAATTTCTCCTTATATATATATATCCTTTTTTTTTCTTCTTAATGAAACGTAGGGCGAAGAGTGAGAGAAATTTTTTTAATTAAAATTGTAATTGAGGATACAGGTAGGGGTTACGAAAAATGGGTCTCGTGTTTGCTCTGTAAATGGACTCGTCGATAAAGTAACCCGAGAAGTTTCTTAGACAAAGGATGGGTAGGTGTTAGGGAAATGTTCCGTTCAAAGGGACTCTTAATTAGATGTTAAATTTGTGGAGGATGGAAATACCGGTGATAATGGTTGGAACTTTGTAATGGAGATCGCGAAAGATGTTGTCAAGAAATGGTATGCAAAATACGAGACCACTTTCAACAATTAGAATCGCTTCCACGAATATTATAATCCTTCCTTCTCCTTTATTCTCCTTTCTTTCTCTTTTCACATTTTCGATATCTCATTCGATTTATGGAAAAAGATTTATGATAAACACGATAATCCTTCAAAAAATCTAACATCTAAATTCATCATAATTCATCTTCAAGAAGGATTCTTACGTACTCTGTTATCGAATGGAATTCAACTTTCGTAATAATTAAAAAAAGTCGTATGTTTTTAATCCACTTTTAAAAATAAATAAAATAATCCTTCCTTCTCGTTTCTTCCTCCTTCCACACTTTCGATATCTAAAAACACGAAAACATGACAATCCTTTAAAAATCTAAACATCTAAATTCATCATAATCCATCTTTAAAATTAAATCCTTCAAAAAAGATTCTGTACTCTGTTCTCGAATGGAATTCAATTTTCGTAATAATTAAAAAAAAAATCGTATGTTTTTAATCCATTTTTAAAAATAAATAAAATAATCCTTCCTTCTCGTTTCTTAACTAATCTTCAAAATTAAATCCTTCAAAAAGGATTCTATTCTATTCTCGAATGGAATTCAACTTTAATAATTAAAAAAAAATCATATGTTTTTAAAAATAAATAAATATAATAATAATCCTTCCTTCTCGTTTCTTCCTTTCGATATCTGAAAACACGAAAACATGATAATCTTTCAAAAATCTAAACATCTAAATTCACCATAATCTTCAAAATTAAATCCTTCAAGAATAATTCTACCCTATTCTCGAATGGAATTCAACTTTTGTAATAATTAAAAAAAAAGTCGTATGTTTTTAATCCACTTTTAAAAGTAAATAAAATAATCCTTCTTTCTCCACACTTTCGACATTTCTCATTCGATTTATGAAAACATAATCCTTCAAAAATCTAAACATCTAAATTCACCATAATCTTCAAAATTAAATCCTTCAAGAAGAATTCTACTCTATTCTCGAATGGAATTCAACTTTCGTACTAATTAAAAAAAAAAGTCATATGTTTTTAATCCATTTTTAAAAATAAATAAAATAATCCTTCCTTCTCGTTTCTTCCTTTCGATATTTAAAAACACGAAAACATGATAATCCTTCAAAAATCTAAACATCTAAATTCACCATAATCTTCAAAATTAAATCCTTCAAGAAGGATTCTACTCTATTCTCGAATGGAATTCAACTTTAATAATTAAAAAAAAATCATATATTTTTAAAAATAAATAAAATAACCCCACATTTTTAAAAATAATTATTTTTAAAAATAAATAAAATAATCCTTCTTTCTCCACACTTTCGACATCTCATTCGATTTATGAAAACATGATAATCCTTCAAAAATCTAAACATCTAAATTCACCATAATCTTCAAAATTAAATCCTTCAAGAAGGATTCTACCCTATTCTCGAATGGAATTCAACTTTCGTAATAATTAAAAAAAAAAAAAAAAAAAAAGTCGTACGGTTTTAACCCACTTTTAAAAAATAAAGAGGTATAGCGCGTATAACTAAATTAAAAATCCGATATATAAAGGCCGGTAGCAACGCCATCTAATTGTTTCGCAAAGGCGGAAGAGAGTCGGATAATAAGATTTTTTTTTACGAGCACTCCCTTATATCAGCTATTAACCGGTGCGCTCGTTGCGTGGCTTTACGAACCGGTTGCATCGCGGACGTTCCGCAACCGAGTGAAATACGGCCGAGATCGGGGTGATATACGAGGTTTTTATAATAGACGCTTTCCGGCCCCTATTGTTGGACGGTAATTGGGCAAAAATTACACGGAGGGTGTATCACGACTTAAACGCCGCGGTGGTGGTGTAGAAATGGCCGTTCACCTTAAAACAAGTGTGACCCATTGTTCTCGGACACGGGCGTAACTTGGTTTAATAACCGAGCTTTCGTTTGCTCTATCAACCATGGAATAACCCATTGTTGGAATTTCTTTTGTGGAACATTTAACCAGGTTGAAGGATGAAATCTTTTATCAATTCTCTTTTTCTTTTTTTTTTTTTCAAATACTTTTGTTTAATTTTATATAGTTATAATTTTATATACTTTATATATATATATATATATTTAATTTAGAAGTATCAGAAGTTAGCACCAATTTCTTGAAACGATTGTTAAATTGTAACATCGTTTAAAAAATTTCTTTTTTCCTTTCTTAGAATCGTATCGATATTGGCTGAGCCTGTATTTAGTTTATCTTTCGATGTAATGGAACCTTTCAATTGTCTATCCTCACCTGTGATGATAGAAGGAAGCTCGAAAGCTTTTGATCGTAAATACGAAGAGAGAATTCAGATATTATTCGAACTTACTTTTATTACTTTTATTTTTTTCTTTGATGCACGTTTTACACGAAAGGATAGAAAAAAAGTTCGAAGCCAAGTTTGGTATCGATACAGGCATCATCGTATATATTATTATTATAAAATTAATACGAAGAAGAGAAACGTAATTACAGAAATCGAAATCCTTCTACAAGAATTTATAAAAAAAAAAAAAATATATATTCACGTTTGTGTTATTAAGAACAGTTAACTCCCCTCGCATCATATTCGAAACAGGGAAGCTTCCTCTTCCCCCCTTCGTTTCGACATGGACGGCAAACAGGGTAAAGGGTATGAAAATAGAACGTTATTGCTCGTTTCGAGTTGGCGTTGTCGATATTCACCCTTTAAAGCGGACACTTGTTCCATGGTCGAAAGGGAAGGAAATGGAGCAACGCGTGTAAAGAGAAAGGGAGACGGGGGATGAAGAGGGTAAAGAGAGAGAGAGAGAGAGAGAGGGAGAGAGTTTTATTGACAAGGAGTATCGGTTATCGAGACGTTGTTGAGAGGAACGTTTGCCTTTGCTTTCAGCGCCGAGGCTCTATGGGGAGAGGGTGCCTGTCAAGTTGCTGAGAACGAGCAACAGCAAGGTCCGACAGAAGATCGTCGATACCCATAACTATCTTCGCACCCAGGTCAAGCCTCCAGCTGCTAATATGCTGGTCATGGTGAGTCATCTATGTATGTTTCGTACATCATATTTTTATTCCAATTTCAAATTTCGATCCTCTCTCGTTCGAACATATAATCGATGCGCGATTCTCCAATGTGTTTAAACGATATTATTCTTTTAGATTTTATATATATTATAAGGAAGAATCAAATGATAATAATTTTAATGATAATAATCTATAACGTTATATTATTATATAAGAAAAAATTTTACAAAGTGTTATCAGATTATTGTATTTTTAATACGGGATAACACGAATATAAACTAATTAGTTTTTAGATAAAAGTAACAATTGTATTAGTATGAGAAAGATAGGGAATTATTACCTTAAAAGAAAAAAACCACCTTCCACTAAAATATCACAAAGCCTTTACCTCAGCCTAACTTCAAATCTCTCGCCTATTCCCCATAATTCACACCTTCACAATCTACTTTTCTTCTTTGATCTACTTTTTGTTTCCTCTTACCGAAATATCGCATAATTTCTTTATCGCGTGACTCAAACTTGTCCCAAGCGCAGCACTTGTGCGCTGGTCAACGACAGATGCTGAGTCATCGCTTTTTCCCCCCACCACGGGTACCGAGTGGACATTTGGACAGGAGGAGAGGGGAGAGAAGGATTAGGTCAGCGCGTTTCTAAGAATTTCGATCGCCATTCATCGTTGGCGCGTCCGTGCATTTTAAACGGGCGAACTTTCGAACTTCCCTTCTCTTATCTCGGCGACGAATCGAGATATCGACGTGAAACAAGCTCGCGTTGCACTCGACTCAGTCGTTTCTATATATTTCGATGAATTATATACGCGGGATATACGAATGGCTAGAGTTTGGTTAGGAAATCGTTCGGTGTTTTTATTTGGAATTGTAAATTGTTCTTGTATCGTTGGCCTGGAATTAAATGGCCTGCAATGCTGGAACTTTTTACGTATATTCGGATTGAAAGATGGGATTTTTCGTTTAATTAGAGTTTGTTGTACGCTCGATTCTCCTTTTCTTTTTTTTTTTTTTTTGGAAATTGTTGTTTGGAAACAGGGGACGATTTGTGATACAATTTTTTTGATAAAATTTTTGAGTCGCGGAGGATTCGTGAATTTTAGTAATGCATTTAATTATTCGGTTTCCTAAATTTTTAGAATTGCACGGGGGGATTAACTTTTGATCGCAATTTCCATAATAATCGTAGTAAAAAAAAGAAAGAAAAAAAAAAAAAAAAAGAAAAGCGTGACGCATCGATATCCCCCCGCCGCCGCCAGTTTTATCGCGGAAATGGAAATTACTTTCGGATCGTTTTATCCGAGTAAAATCGACATTAAACTTTACGCACGAACTGCAGTTTACATAATCACGGTTACGAAAACTATTCTCTATAAACAATGTTATTTCCCTTCGATTTTGTACTCGACGTTCGGTCGATCGGCAATGGGACAAAAGTTTCGTACGATATTTTTTTGTTATTGCGCGTTAGAGGGAAAACGTATAGCCCACGATATTCCACGAGAACGAAGGTTTCTAACTTTACCACACGTTAGTTTATTATCGAGCCAAATAGAAGGGAGATTTCGAATTCTATATCGGCGGTGGTATTGCGTTGTTTCGCATAAATGCGCGTATTTCATGAATAAAAGATTTAATCAGTTCCATGTTTTATTTACACGTCGAAAATAAAAAGTATACTTAGATGAAAAATTTAATATTTTTATAATATAATACATATACCTTCTTTCACTTTGTCTTATCCTCTAAAAGATTCGATATCGAATTTAATTCTCACGCACATGACTCAAAATTAAAGAAATTGCATCGAATATTTATTCCAACGACGAGACTCGAGCAAAACATATTTATCTTTATCTACGAATAGACGTAAACATTTCCTATTTTCCACTCGTTAATCCTGTCACAGTGTTTTTTCTTTCTCGAAAAACCACTCGAAAAGCATAACTCGCATAATTTACGGTTCTCGATAATCACGGTTTGGCAAAATCGGTGAAGTTCTCTTTTCGAGAAAGAAAGGGTATTGTATTTCGAAACGAAGGCTCGAGCAATCCGGAGGAAAATCCCTTTGTGCCTCGTCCACGCTTCGTTAACCATCGCGACGAAAGCAACTGCTCGGTTTTTCAGAAGGCGCGGCTCATTGGCCTCGAAGAGATAAGGAAACCGAGGATCGTTAAAAACGACGCCTCTTACGAAATGTTTTCCACTCGGATTGAAACGGGCCGCAGATACTTTACTTTCGAGAAATAATCGAATCCGACACGACTCGTTGGTGAAATGCAATCGATTCGTTCAACGTGGCGCAAGAGTGGTAGAGGGTTAGAGATAATTGCCTTTGAACGTGGGTGATTCTGGTCATTGTTTATTTCGGTTTGACGAGTTTGCTTCGAGATAATCGACCGTGAAACGGGTATTTTTTTTTCTCGCTCCATAATCTTTTCCTAATACGAATCGCTCAGAATGGTTAGTCCAGAGTGTTTAGTCGAGTTTTTTTTATGGAATTACTTAAAAATTTTTATTAAACCTTTTTTAAAATTTGTCAATTCAAGTAATTTATAATTCTAAGTGGTAATGATTATTATCAATTAAATTCATTTCAATTGCTCGTAATAATTATGAAGTTTATTTAATTAACCTTTTCCTAAAATTCTTCAATCTTTGATAGAAAATAAAACGAATCGAAGTTGTGTTGAGTTTATATATGTAAAGATTCGACTCATTGTACATTTATGCGTGAATTGTGTGTCGTCACTGGGTACAGTTTTGTCTTTTTTTGAATCGCGACCTCGGTGTAGTAGAACAAAGGCATGACCCACATCTACATAATATAATTTATTTCGTTTATTAAATATATTCTTTCTCACTGTACATTCTTTCATTTCAACCCAATCATTTCGCAAATCTATTTAATAGAAGAATACTTAATAGAAAAAAATAAAAATTTAGAAACTAGGGGAGAAAAATCATTTCATTCGTAATTATCACCAATTTTAAATTATACGTTTAAAGTAAATTTGATCATCGAACAAATATCCCCTTTATTCGCGCAATTTTACCTAAAAATAAATTATCTAGAGAGGCAAGAAGAGAGGCAGAATATACTTTCCATTCTGTTTGGTCACAAAATAGAAATTAGCTCGAAAAAAAATCATTTCGTTCTATTCGTAATTATCACCAATTTTAAATTATACGTTTAAAGTAAATTTGATCATCGAATAAGTAAAAAATAACGCAATTTTACTTAGAGAAAGAAATAAATTATCTATGGATTTATAAAACAGGAAAGGAAGAAGAGAGCAGAATACATTGCTTGGTCACAATGGAAATTAACTCGAAACAAGAAGAAAGGAAAAAATCATTTCGTTCCATTCGTAATTATCATCAATTTTAAATTATACGTTTAAAGTAAATCGATCAACAAGTATCCCTTTTTATTCGAACCATAAATTATCCATCGAATCAAGAAGGAGAGAAAAAAATCATTCCATTCGTATTCATCATCAATTTTAAATTACACATTTAAAGTACTATTTAAATTCGATCATCGAACAACAAGTCCCCTTTTATTCGAGAAATAAATTATCCATCGAATCTAGAAGACAGAACGAGAAGGATAGGAAACAAATCATTCCATTCGTAATTATCACCATTTTAAATTATACGTTTAAAGTAAATTTGATCATCGAATAAGTAAAAAATATCGCAATTTTACAAAGAAATAAATTATCTATGGATCTATAAAACAGGGAAGGAAGAAGAGAGCAGAATACATTGCTTGGTCACAATGGAAATTAACTCGAAACAAGAAGGAAGGAAAAAATCATTCGTAATTATCATCAATTTTAAATTATACGTTTAAAATAAATTCGATCAACAAGTATCCCCTTTTATTCGAGAAATAAATTATCCATCGAATCTAGAAGGCAGAAAGGATAGGAAACAAATCATTCCATTCGTAATCATCATCAATTTTAAATTGTACGTTTAAAGTATATTCGATGATCGAACAACAAGTATCCCCTTTTATTCGAGAAATAAATTATCCATCGAAGGCAGAACAAGAAGAATAGGAAACAAATCATTCCATTCGTAATCATCATCAATTTTAAATTATACGTTTAAAGTATATTCGATGATCGAACAACAAGTATCCCCTTTTATTCGCGCAATTTTACCGAGGCATGAATTATCCATCGGATCTAGAAAGGGAGGGAGGGAGGGAGGGAGGGAGGGAGGGAGGGAAGCAGAGTACACTGTTTGGTCACGGGAGATCAATCACGTCGCATACCGTTCTGTTCATTCAACATCCGAAACAATTACTTTCGCGTTTGCCATTAAACACGCTTCCCCTCCCTCCCCTCTCCCCCGTTGTTAACAACAACGGGAAGGTTTATAGCCCCCGTCCAATGATGAATTTTAAGTTGATTGCACGCGCCGGTAAAACCCAAAATGGCGGACGGATCGGCCCGCTGTTTCACGGATATTTCCCCCGCCATTACGGTTAATGCATAATAAATAATCTCATAAGTCATGCCACCATTGATCCTGATTATTCACGGCCATTAACGATGATGAATCCCCTTTTGGGTTAAAGTATCGGCGCATTTCGTTATATAGTCGAATAATCGGGATGCGACTCCAACCCACCCCCTCCTCCCCACTTTTGATTCGGTTTAATTAATCCGAGGATCCGGNGGGGGGGGGAATTTCGAATTTTAATCATCGAGATATATTGGAAAACTTCGACGATTTCCCCGATCGAAATTAACCGCGTAGGAATAAATAATCGACGGTTTCAAATTGATAATTCGATCACGTCGAGCTTGTCTCGTAGATTAATAACACGATGACGCAGGTGGATCGATTTAAATTTTTTAGTTTCGATTTTAGTTCTATCTTCGATAGTAACGGATTTGCTTGCCTTTGTCCACGAGATAGAAAAAAGGAAATCGGTTGTTTTCGGTCCGTTTCATCATCAAAATTGTTGCATGCCGATTGTTGCTAGACCATTTGGCTCGCTCCAGTTGTCGCTACGATTCGCCACACGACTAATTCGTCTCGAAGTTGCGGACGGCGAGTCTTGAGTTTAGCTGAATAATTGACCGTGTTTGAGTTGGAAGTGGTTTGAGTAGATTATGTCGTTACGTAGTTGATTATGGATCGGCAGGATCGAACCGAGTTATGCGATTCAGAATAAGGAAAAATTCATTGGATATACCATGCCATTTCCTTTAAAGCGGTGTCGTTTGTATATACTGAGAGAAAGAGAGAGAAAGAGAAAGAGAGAGAGGGAGAAGTCCAAGGAGGGAAAACAATTTCTCTTACGTAATTTTCTTACCAGAGAAGATTTTTGTGGAAGATGTTTTTCAGCCTCGCGATACAATATAGCTCTTTCTTGATAGTCCAGAACCTGTCCCTTGACCTAATTGTAAGTGTTTTCGTTTCAGGAACAGAACTGGTACATATATATATCTCTATTTAAAATTTTTGAAGTTTGAAGAATCGTAGGATTTTCCTTATCTTGAAATGTATTTCACTTGTAAGTTCGGCGATATAAATATTCCATAAATTTAATTTAATGCAAATTAATAATCGTAATTTGAATTTTACTAGAGGGAGAGAGAGAGAGAGAGAGAGAGAGAGAGAGAGAGAGAGAGAGAGAGAGAGAGAGAGAGAGATATCGTGCAAGTTTTAAACTTCAAAAACTTCCAAGCTTTCTTCTATGGCCGAGAGAAAGGTAAACGTTTGGACGGTGTAATTTAAAAGTTAGATTTAATTAAAGAAAAATAGTGCTGTGTAATTTCTGATATAATTTTTGATCCTCCGTTCTCACTCCGCGACTGACTTCGCTTTAAGGGAGCGGCAAACAATATTTTTCTTCGTTTATTGAAAGTTTTATGCAAAGTAGTGGCGTGATATAAAACGCGTTAAACACTCCATAACTCTCGAAAATCTACATAATTTCCCTGTATTCTACAACTTCTCCAACTCGGCCTCGGATCTTTCCAGACTTCGCTAACTCTTCGAATGTAACGCAATTTACAAGCTTTCATATTTCATTCGTACTCGCTATTTCGAGGCACGTAAATCGTCGTTCAAAATGAAAATATGATAATCCAACTTGTACGAAGAATTTAACAAAATTTGCAATCTTAGTATTCCATTCGGTAATTCCATGCGCGTTGATTATAACACTTAAGTTGAAGCGAAAGAAATAAAGAAAGAGTGAGAGAGAGAGAGAGAGAAAACAAATACTCTTCATTGGAAAATTTCTTCTTTATCTATTTTACGAAAAATTTCAATTTTAACAGTATCCTATTCATGCGAATCATCGGAACGAAGCAGGACGAAGCAACAATCATTGATTTTATGCGATGAATTCTCTTTTCGTCCTCTTCAGAATTTTTCAAATTTACAACGTTAAAAAAACGTCTTCGAGGCAAGATGAAAAGAATGAATTTACAAACTTAGAGATTTTAAATTACGCGAAGGGTAAAGAATAATTTTTTACTTCTTCTTCTTCTTCTTCTTCTATTCTCTTCTTTACAAATAATCTCGAGATCTCGTAAAGAGAATCAAGGAGAAGAAGGAAGTTGGCGATTTCCGCGAGATTTTCATCGAGTAAAAAAGTTTTGGACGAGCGAAAAGAAGGTTATCCAGGGGGCAATAACAAAGGAAACAGAATCACATTGAGAGGGAGGGGGAGTGAGAAAGCTTCTCGATAATTCCCGTAATAACGTTGAAAGCGATATAATTCAATTTTTTGACCCGGGAACGGTGTAACACGCATTTTAATCCACCCGATAGAAAAACTTTCCGTGCTGGTAATTGGAACGTTGATTAAAGCGAAACGGCAAAGATACTTGGGTAGCTTGTTAGGCCGTGAAAACGTTTCGCCGATTTTACGGCGAGATAAAATCGAGCCGATCCACGAGTTTTATGCGTTTCGATTGAAATCGATTAAATGGAGATTATTATATGGGATGGGAGATATTGGAAAACTTTGTTCAATTTCGTAGATGGAATTAATGCAAGTATCAGGAAGAAGTAGTTAGTAGAAATCGTGAAAAGTGTGATGTTTGTTTCCTTTTTTTTTTTTTTTTCATAATTTAATTTTGAATTGTGAACGATACGCGTGATTTTGTGAAAAAGAGTAGTTAAAAGTAGGAATTACAATTTTTGTTATTCGAAAATAATGAAAAATTGTAGGTCGAGCGAGTTGATTCACGAGTTTCGAGCAAAATTGATTACGCGGTACGCGTAGATGAAAAATCATCCAACTTCCTTCCGGCAAAGTTTCACAGACTCTTTACCGAATGCAATTAGTCCAATTATCTTACGTCCACGTAGTTGGAACAATTATGGAGCATCTACGAGTAGAATGCATTAATGGAATCAACGCTGCATTTAACGAATGGATTCTAACTTTGAAACAAAGCAACCCGTTTAATTCGTATTAAATAGAAATTCCAAACAACGTACGTTTTTGTTAATTTGAAAATTAACAAAAATCTACTCGTAAAAATTTCTCTTCTAATTTCAAAAACGTACATACGTAGAATTACATTTAATTTCCAAAAATTCACATCGTAATATAAACGTATCTTCCCTAGTAAGCTGTACATTTGAATGAACATTCATCTACAACGTTTCATTGCGCATGATCAATGAAAATTAACAAAAATCGATAAAAAATTCATAATAATTTCTGACACGATCTCTAAACTTAAAATTAAATTAAAATCTTAAAACTTTCGACTCTAAAAATTCTACATTCAAATATCTCGATATAAACATATCTAGGGTTCCCTAGTAAGTTGTACCGATGATCCATTCAAACAAAATCAATCAAAATCCATATAAAATTTCATGGCACGATCTCTAAACTTAAAATTAAATTAAAACTTTAAAATCTCCGATTTTAAAAATTCACACACCATATTCAAATACTCTGATATAAACATATCTAGGGTTCCCTAGTACCGCTGTACCCATGATCTCTTCAAAGAAAATCGATATAAAATTTCATGGCACGATCTCTAAACTTAAAATTAATTTAAAACCTTAAACCTTTCGAACTCTAAAAATTTGCACTATTCCTAATACTTATATTACCGACATAAACGCGTCTAGGGTTTCCTAATAAGCCGTGCATTTTAATAAACACCGGTCCACGGTGTTTCATTACGAGGATAGTGGCTCGACGACGCATTTACCTTACCTCTGTGTCGTTTTAATCTTGGCGAATAGAACGAGGCTAGAAAATTCGCAGTGTTCACGGGGAGGGAGAAAGTCATCGAGACGTTGTTACAAGGGAGCTTAAAGGGCAGGTACGAGCCGGTTCGATAGCCGGATGTAAGGTCTGCGATGAGTTATAAATTTTTATGAGGATCGCTCTCGCGTTAAAACGATACCGGGGTGGAAAATTAATGGGATGAGTTGGAACAAACGAAGTGGCACTTGACGTTACAGTCGCTTTCGTTTCATCGAGGATGGGAATATCGTGGAAGAATGGTTCGATAAATTTTTTGCCAAGATTGTATCTAGTTATAAAATTGTTTGACTTTAAAAGATTTTTATTATATATTTTTTGCGAAATTTCTTAAAAATTGTCTCTCCAACGTTTTATTCAATATTTTTATGGGCGAATAATTTTCTAACTATTATTCCTCTTGTCTGACTCTCTCGTTCTGATTCCTCGTTTTTTGTTTCTTTCTAAATATATACGTTTACGTTTTCGAGAATATTTTTAGAATTATTTTGAAGAATTCGTGACAATTCGTTTTAATAAATTAGTCATGCACTCTCGGAATACCTTCCATTCTCTCTCTTTTCCTCCGAATTTTTACCATATCCCGATACGTTTGCGAACTTGATCCAACATTCGCCTATTCCGTTCCCTGATTTGCATTTGAATTTGAAATTTCGTTTTCCCAAATTTTCGATTAATGTATGTAAATTATTAGGAAAACATTGGTACGCTGTTTCAGAAATGGCATCCAGGCTTGGCCAAAGCTGCGCAGAGATGGGCCAATCGATGCCTTGGATTGGTACACGACAACGCGACTGGCCTATATTTGGATGGTTTTGGACAGAGCGGACAAAACATCTTCATTACGACGAGAAGGACATTGTGGTGAGTGCACATATTTTAAATGTTTCACGATTCTTAAAAATCAGAAAAATTGGGGAAAAAATTTGAAAATTTTTCCTATAAATATTTCGTAAAAATTAGGTTGTATATCGGTTTAATTTAATCTTCCTTTGCTTAGAAGAACAAAGGAGTGGATCAAAATGAATATTACGGGCATTGAATTATTTTATAGAATTTTAAGATAACTCGATTTCTCCGTGAAAGAGGCACCGTAGCACCTTGTTGCCTTTGAATTTGTTCCAAGATTCGTTCGAAGACGTCGAAGATCGCGAAGCTTTACTGGGATACCTCTTTCAGACGAGAAACGATTTCGAGCGATTTACGAGTCAAAGTGCATCAGAAAGTACACCAGCTACGATGTTTAACCAACACTCGTTGCTCTATTCTTATTAAATCTGGAACGGATGAATATAATATACGATTTATATTCATTTCCCTATTAATTTTCTTTATAATTTCGAACAAAATTACCTAGTACGTCGTACTATTTTAACAAATTTTAGAAAAAATGAAAAAATTATATTTTACAAATTCACAGATATAATAAACGTCAATTTTTTCTTTCGATCTTCTTCAAGCTTTCTTAAACCTTTTAAAATTAAGCGAAGCTCGAAATATATATAAAAAAAAAAAAAAGAAATATTCCGTGTCGAGAATGTATTTTAATACAATATACGCGACTACGATTCTCGAAATTTTTTATTATTCAAATTCACATCGAAGAAATCTTCTTTCTCGAGTTGCGCGAGAGCGCAAAATTATTCGTGAGGCGAAAGGAAGGATTATTCGCGCTGCTGGGGGATGATTGTCTCTATGATGTGTTCGAGTAACCGCGTAATTCTGATGCATAGAGCATGGAATTTCGAGCAACTATGAGAAATGGACTTCCTTATTTCCATACCAAATTACCACGTCGATATCATTTCAATTAATTCATAATTGTTTATTATTGTTTTCAATGGATTTAGCCCCGTAATTTCATTACTGAAAATTCCATTAATTCCAATGAATTTATGAAATTTAATTAGATTTCGAAATATTCAAATACCCGCACTAAAAATTTTTTTTAAAAAGATAATTATATAAGAACGAGTCATTATTTATCAAACTTTAAAGTATCTATTTATTGTACAATGATTACTTTTATTATTATTATTATTATTATTATTATTATTATTATTATTCTGTCTGTCCTTTCGTTATATATTTTTTACGTCAAATATTTCGTTCTAAATTATGAAAATTATATTTACGATCGAAAACATAAATATCATTTCGAATGTAACAAAACATGACAACGTTTCAATGATCAAAAAAAAAAAAAAGCAATCATAGGATAAATCGAGTCAGATTTATAATTCGTCACGCTGTTTGCGTCAAGGATCTCCTCGTGTATCCATTAATTATATTTCGTGCATTTTAATCGCTTAATTAATTATCTGCATTTTAATTAAATTTCCATATTCGATCAAATTTAACTCTTTATCTTTCTCATTCTCTATATATTATATATTAACGAAATCATCATTTCGTGAATTTCAATATTTACTATCATTAACCAGGACGATACAAATTAAACAATATTTAAAATATCGCAATCTACCTACGATCATTTTGAACGCTTCGAATTTCAAACGGTTAAAAATACAAAAAAAGAAAAGCTCAGCGAAAATTCTTTCTAGAACGACGAAACAAAATTTTTTAAATTTTCAACTTTTGAAAAACTATTTCTTCAGGAGAGAGATTCCTGATACGATACATTATTCATCGTCCCCGATACGAATAAATTTATATAAATACACGGAACACTGGCAATAGTGGAAAAGTAGTGTTATTGTTCAGAAAAGTTCGAGCTCGATCCGACATTGTTCTATTTTTCCGCCTAATGATAACTCGTTCTCGCATTCGTCGCTCTCCTTAGAGAGCCACCTGTTGATGTTCGACATCCAATCGAACCGAATCGAACCGAACCGAACCGAACCAAACCGAATCGAACTGAATCAAACCGAATCGAACCGAACCGAACCGAACCGAATCGAACTGAATCAAACCGAATCGAAGCGAACCGAACCGAACCGAACCGAACCGAACCAAATCGAACTGAATCAAACCGAATCGAAGCGAACCGAACCGAACCGAACCGAACCAAATCGAATCGAACCGAATCGAACTGAACCGAACCGAACCGAATCGAACCGAACCAAACCGAACCGAACCAAATCGAATCGAATCGAACCGAACCGAATCGAACGCCACTTCTGCATTTTCTTTTCGAATTCCAATCAAGACTTGCTTGTCTCTATCTATACACATATTTTTAATTGACTTGATTTTCTTCTTCTCGCTCCTCTCTCTCTCTCTCTCTCTCTCTCTCTCTCTCTCTCTCTCTCTCTCTAAGGAGAAGAGAATTCCAACGCAAATAATTCTCTCGATTATTGTCGATTTACGATGAAAGAATTCATTGTTCACGTTTACACGTTCGATCGTGTTAAGGACAGATGTACAAGGCTTGAAAAGCGTGGCTCAGACGCAAGACACGGTTTTTATTTTCAACAACTCGAGTATCTTCCTAATGTTAGATCCTTTGCAATTTAAACACCACAGTGGTTCGAATAATGTATATCTAGTGGAGAAAATTCATTTTCAAATTTATAAAAAATTATAATACTTCAATTATAATACGTTAAAAGTCTTATATGTTAAAATTTTAAATCCTCTTTTTAAACTTGTTCACAATGATTGAACAAAATACGCGTATATATATTGAAACTAATTGCTCACGTTTCAATAGTTGAGAAATATTCTGTATTTATAAATTTATTAAGAAGCATTTAAATTTCAATGTTATAATATCTATATATGACATCTCAAAACATCTATTTTGATTTAAATCGTTATGAAGTAATCTGAAAATTAAATCTCTATAAAATCGGAGAAAATAATTTGTGCGAAGGCCCATTCTTCGAAACCGCTTTCCAATGTGACTATTGGTTCCTTCAACCCCCTCTCAGCTCGCATTTTCATAAAAAGTAAGGATTGGAGGAAAAACCAAGACCAAGTCTCTTCCAAATCAGTTAAAATATAGAACATAGAATATAGATAGAATTCAACAACTATACGATAATTTGCATCAAAATATAGTTACAATTAAATTATAATTAAATCGCTCATTCGTTCATTCGAAGCTGATGACATAAACGATTAAACACAGCTACGACAGTAGATGATCGTTCGAGTGTAACATCAGTTTGAGGCATCATCGACTCTTTTTTAACTGATCGGTTATTTCGAGGTATTATTTCCTCTTTTTCCAGGAATTTCCCGATCAGAATGTGGTACATGGAGTACAAAGATTACAAATACGGGGACGACGAGGCGAACGATCTACACGAAATCGGGCATTACACCCAAATCGCATGGGCGACCACGCATCTGGTGGGCTGCGGCGTGAGCCACTGTACCGGTGGCAGAGGACCACTTGGAAAGGATTTCTTTATGTACGTCTGCAACTATGCCCCGAGGTGAGTGTATCTTCTTTTTTTTATTCTCGAGATTATATAATCTACCTTCCTCTTTCCATCCTTAATTCCTTATCCTTTCCAAAACTGGCAAGCATAAATTTTGGCAAAGACATTAAAACAGATATAATTTTTCATGGACAAATTTTATTTTCATTATCTTGCAATAGTGATAGTCAATAAGTAAATTAGTTTTGACTTTTTCTCGTGTTATATTTAAAAAAAAAAAAGAACTTTTGATCGAATTTTGGAAGTGTAATATTATTCGACCTCGTTTCTGCCTATCGCCTAAGCGATTAGGAGAGCCACTCGTTAAGGAACAAGAAGGAAGATACGCATAAAGCGAACAATGAAAGGGATACAAACGCGGACAGAGCGACAAAGTGTCGTGACAAAGTTGAAGCGGCAAAGTTGAATTCCTCCTCCTCCCCTCCTCCTCGTAATCCTGTCTTTTCACTCACGATCCCCCCTCGTCTCCCTCGTTTCGAAAAGCCGCGTCCAGATTCCTTTCCTTTCGTTCCCGTTCAAGCGACCAGAGCTTTTTCGTCGAGCTCGTTTCAAAAATATCTCCATAAACTCCCCCCTATCTTCCCCTCCTTTCGAGTGGAAAACAGCAACGAACCCCATTTCTCAAAATTACCAACCACTATCCAATTTTACACCGAAATTCTCCTCTAATTTTTTACAAGAGTCTCTTCTTTCCGTTGCTGTAATAATAATTTAAACAAATTTCCTCCTCGTATTCGTTCATTTCGATTCTCTCGAAGACGAAACAAAGTGAAAACCGTAAAAATTTTCTTTTCCAACTATTAGATTGCTCGAATCTCGCGCGTCAAAATTAAAATCTCGTACAATACGAGATTCTTCCCCGCTCTGAAATTAAATTTTCCAATCGATCCACCGAGCACAAGCGAGTCCGAGCGAGAGGACAATGAAATGGAGTATCGATGGGATTTCCAGTCCATGCTGCGCGCGGAAAGTGTAATCACACTTGGCGATAGCTAGTTGGAAATTATCGCGTAGGTAGGTGGACGCAGCTGGCAATTTACAGAGAGGGAGGGGAGGCTCATTGTAATCGAAAAGTTTGCCGGAAGGCCGCGGGCATAATCCGGAAAATTGCGGCCGGGGAAACGAATTTACGACGACCCTCGACGCGCGTAATTTTAAATTCCACCCACCCCTTTCTTTTCTTCCCCACTTTCCCCACTTTGCTCTGCCTCCGCGAATTATTATACACGGTTGTGCACGGTCGTACAGGAAAGTTAACCATTTGCGCTCGAATGGTGGTGGACCTGTCGCAGCTCGGTTCGATAACTCGAGTGTTTCTTCTTCGATCATCTTGGATCGATGCGGCGATATTTATTTACGCTCGACTTTCTTAAAAATATCGGAGAATATCACATTATTTATGCTCTTTACGTATTTAATCTTGTAGAGCGTGGAATAATATTCTGTCGAATGGTTAGAGATTTTTTTTAACTCAAATTGGATCGTGATATCGGGGATCGAACTACGTTTTCGGCGTTGAAATAGAATTAGAAATATTATTTTCAAAGATTTGTAAGCATGGAACTTATTAATTTAATATTAATTATTCTTTTATTAAATATAAATATATTAAATATATTATAATTAATATTAATATCTCTGTTCAACATATATATATATATAATAATTTATCAAATCGAACTCGAGGTAAAATTCCTCGAACCCATATAATTAAACAAATATGAAAAATATAAGTCAAAATAAATATTACAGATTAATATTCAAATCCATAAAATATAACTGTTAAAATTATTCCTTATAAATATAATATTTATATATTCAGACAAAAGAATTAAAACAAATATACCCCTATGATATTCAACATTAAATCCAGAAACTAACTCTCCTTCAATTAAATCAAATGGAGTTCGATTCAATTCAATTAATATTCTAATAAATATTAATAAATATAATGGATATAATAAAATTGAAAATTTAATATTATTTTGATAATTAATACGGTAATGAAATTAGTTGGAGCGAAGATGAGTTCGATTTCTCGTTATTTAATATTCGAAATTATTTCTATTCGTTAAGAAATTGACGATAGAGAGAAGTATAGAGATGTAGTATAAGAAGAATATAGAAGGAATGAAAAATAAGAATGATAGACGGTGGGAGCACGTTATTGCGAGGTTTGCGATATTTGCACGCCTGATAAACCGAGGATGCAAAATATCACACAAAACAAATTTTTTTTCTTTAAAGATACGTATAATATTAGAATATAAAAGTTTTATACGTTAATTCGTGAAATCGTTTTAAGTTGGCTAAGAAATTCAGCAAACTGATACGGGAAATCGCGTGAAGTTATTGGTTCGGAGCGAAAAAAGATTTGGAATGCAAAAATAGCAATGGAATTAAGGGAAAAATGGAACAGTCGATACAGAAGGAAATTCGATTTAGTTGTACTAATTATCGACTGTTTCTTATTTTCCCAAATTTGTCTAACCAATTTTTCCGATCCGTATAATAACTCTTCCTATCTTTATCTTCCCTTTTATATCCCTGTTATTGTCTCCTTGTCCATCGTTTAAATCCCCTCCTCGCAAAAAATAAACCGAGGATGAGTAAGAAAGAGCGAGAATCGAATAGCGAAGACGAGAGAAGGACGGAAGCGGAACGAAACTATACGTGGACGAAGAAGAAGAAAAAGAAGAAGAAGAAGAAGAAGAAGAGGAAAAAGAAATCGTATTATATAAAATATAATCTCGCTTAAAAATATAATGTTTTATATTAAACTATATAAATGAATTAAATATAATAAGAAATATAGATTTTTTAAGTCTTATATAAAGTTAGAAGCTTCATTTTAAATATTTCATAAAAATAAATTTTAAATATTAAATTTTTAAATTTTATTTTTAATTTTGATTTATATAATTTAATATTAAATTAAATTTTAATTTATTAGGTTTTGGTAATAATTAAATATTGTAAAATTTATTTTTTAGTTTTAATTTATTAGGTTTTGGTTATTTATAATTAAATATTGTAAAATTTATTTTTTAGTTTTGATTTGTTAATGTTTTGATTATTTATAATTAAATATTGTAAAATTTATTTTTTAGTTTTAATTTATTAGGTTTTGGTTATTTATAATTACCCGGTGGAAAGAATTTCTTTGAAAGGAAAATTCATCGTGAAACACGTTTCTCTCCGCGATCTCATAAAACGTAAACGAGCTATTCGAGGAAAATTCACGTTGATGCATCGCTCGCGGTCCATCCGTCCATTCGTTTCGCGCCGCCCTTCGTGTTCCATCGACGAGTAACTGTGACGAACGGTCCCCAATTCCGAAAGGACGCTCCACGGCTATTCATTCGTCGTAATCTCTGCCTCGTTTCTATCCGATTACGGTGTAACTCGGCTTAAATGCATCGCAGCAGCTCTCATTCTCGTCGTTAATTCGATCGATGATCCCAAGTCGGAAAGAAATACGCTACGCTTCTCTTCCATCGCCATCACTTTGTCGCAAATTTATTCTCCTGCTTCGTATTTCGTCTTTCCCCTTCTTCTTTTTTCTTTGTCTTTCTTTACGCGCCTTCTCTTACTCGAATATCTTTGAGATTTTTACATAGATTTATTCTCTACTTTTCTTCCTGTGATTCTTCTTGTGCGTCCCTTTCTTCGCAGCGCTTGCCCATCATCGACGCCTCGAAGTGACACGCGAGAGAGGAATTTTAATGTGCACGATTGAATTGCGTTGTTGAATCGCGTGGAGAAAAAAAGGAGAAAGGGGTGGGAGGGAGTGAATTGCAAAGTGTTCCTAATAGATGGCGTATCCAGTGTTGCTTTTTGCCGAGAAGAGTGGCACGTCTTCTCGAGGGAAGACATCGTCTGACGTTTGACCCACTTCTACTACGATCTCTCCTTGCGTGCATCCACTTTTTGGCCACCCTTTGCAAACCTTTCGTTTTTTTTTTTTATTCGCGAGAAAATCACGCTCTTTACGTGATTTTCATTTTCACTTCTTCCTTCTCTCTCTCTTTTTTATTGCACAAAAAAATATTAAAATTAAACTGGGAAGGGGGGAATTTTTAAAGGGTGCATCGTTTCTTTCTTCAGGATAAAAATTTTAAATTGTAGTAAAATATTTGACACATCCCGCAACGTCAAATTTTCGACATAAAACTGGGACGAACAGCAAAGCTTTATCGCGTTTTAAATAAAATATATGGCGATATTATCAAAGCGGCACAGCAGCTTTAGCAATTTTTCGCAAATGCCCGAAATTCCCGCGTGCAATTTGACTTCGGTTTTTTCCCTCCCGATTGATCCGATTGGACCAAGTGTTTACCGGTTGCAAGAAGATCAATTCCAATTTTATTGTATTGTTTTTGCAACGAGAAAAAAAAAAAAGAAATTCAAAATTATTTTATACAGAGGAATAGTTCGAGTTAACGAGTTCCCTTGGAAAGAGAAAAAAACTATTCCGTTAAAATCACCATCTTAAGGAAGCGAAAAAATATTCCAAGTTCCAAACTTCTCTATTCGCCATCGAGACAATGTTCCTATCATCGATGATACGAACTTTCTTCTTACCTTCATCGATAGTTAAAACTTACAGAAACTTCATTTTTCCAATATCAAGTTTCGTTCAATGTTCAATTTTATTAGAAATTTCCTATATTAATTTTGTCAAACATAAACCCCCTCCTCCTCTTGCTCTACACCGTATTCAACTATAATTCCATTTATCCGAACAAATGGCCGACCCGTACTACTTGTTGTAACCACGATCATTTCACTCTACTTATCCGACCGGCCGACTATTTATTTTCACTTCACCTGTCGGGATAATTTACCCGACCGGTAAGCTATTTCCACTTGCTCGCGTTTTAAATTTCGATTCACCGCAAAACTCGACTTTCTTCTTTCAAAAGAATAATAATAATAATAATAATAATAATAATAATAATTATTATAATTCTTGAATTCTCCTAATTTTCGATTCACCGCAAAACTCGACTTTCTTCTTTCAAAAGAATAATAATAATAATAATAATAATAATAATAATAATAATTATAATTCTTGAATTCTCCTAATTTTCCTGGCCACCGTTTGGCGCCGCGTGCACCGTTCCATTTCGACGATAAATAAAAACTGTCAAGGGACGTGGTAATATTTTTCCCCCCCTCATCCGGCGTTACGCGGCCTCGTAATTAATTTCACGGCGGGTCATTTGAATTCAAAGCGGCGGCTCGCCACGAAAAATACTTTAAATGTAAATTAATCGGAGAGGATTGGCCCCAACCCTCGTTCCCAACCTGTTTGTCGTTTTTCGGAACGCGAAACTCGAACCGAAGAAGATCGGCTCGAGACGAAGAAGAAGAAGAGGAGGAGGAGGAGGAGGAGGAGGAGGAGGAGGAGGAAAGTCGCTTCGTTCTCGAGCTGCAATCGTGAAACGTCTTGAAACGTCACGGCTTAATTGTCTGAAAGTAAAGTCGAGGCAAAGATTGCTTGGAGGAGGGGGATGGAGGGGGATGGAGAATGATTCGAAGCGGGTAAACGCGGAGTTATTAGGGGAGCATTTGCCACGGGGAGGGGGAGGATGGGGCGAAATTGATGGGGAGAAATGAACGAGAATCTGGAGAATCTTTTGTCCTGTCCTTCGAAACGAAGGGAAGTTGCTTCGATTGCGAGTTAGAGAATTGTTCTTTTCTTTTTTTTTTTTTTTTTTTTTTTTTTGGTACGAGTAGAGTTTTGCAAAATTAAGCAAGCATTTTTTTTTTCTTTTGATAATTATGATTAGTTTGTAAATGGCAATTGTTCGAAGGATGATTATTATGAAGAGGAAAAATTTAATAAAAAAGTCGTCACAAAACTTGAGACACAGATGAGAAAATAGAATAGGGCTTCCAACGTTTTAATGTATTCGTCTGTATCTAGTTTTAAATTTAAGATTATCGTTTGATTAAATTCTTTGTTTACAGGAACAATTAAAATTTTTTAGATTAGAAATTTAGATTAGAAAACAATACTACCTTCACCTGATCACTATTCAATTACAAAACACGGCTATTCGATATATTTTCCAATATTCCAAGCTTGAAATCCAAGAATCTTCTCCACTAGACCAGTCTCTAATTAACCAAAAATTCTCTATCACAACGACGTATTATAACTCAATCTCCTCTACCAAACTCTCTAATTAACCAAAAATCCTCTATTACAACACTAATCACATCTCGATCCAAGAATCTTCTCCACCAGATCACCATTTATGCAAAAATTAAGATTTTTTTTTACGATGGAAAACAATACTGTCATTCGATATATCTTTCAATATTCCAAACTTGAAGCCAAGAATTTTCTCTGCCAGATCACCATCTAATTACGCAAAAATTTAGATTGTTTTTTACAATGGAAAATAATACTATCATTCGATATATCTTCCAATATTCCAAACTTGAAATCAAGAATCTTCTCCATCAAATTACCATCCAATTACGCAAAAATTAAGATTTTTTTTTTATAATGGAAAATAATACTATCATTCGATATATTTTCCAATATTTCAAATTTGAATTCAAGAATCTTCTCCATCAAATCATCATCCAATTACGCAAAAATTAAGATTTTTCTTACGATGAAAAACAATACCGTCATTCGATATATCTTCCAATATTCCAAACTTGAAACCAAGAATTTTCTCTGCCAGATCACCATCTAATTACGCAAAAATTAAGATTTTTTTTTTTACAATGGAAAATAATACTATCATTCGATATATCTTCCAATATTTCAAACTTGAGAACAAGAATCTTCTCTATATATCTATATCATATCACCATCTAATTACGCAAAAATTTAGATTTTTTTTTTACAATGGAAAATAATACTATCATTCGATATATCTTCCAATATTCCAAACTTGAAGCCAAAAATTTTCTCCGCCAGATCACCATTTACGCAAAAATTAAGATTTTTTTTTTTATATTGGAAAACAATACCATTCGACATATCTTCAAATATTCCAAACTTGAGAGAATCTTCTCCACCAGCCCCAATGATTATCCAAAAATTCTTATCACAACATTCCTATTACACCTGAATCACTAATCAACGAAAAATTCTCGGTTACAGCGGGAATTACAAAGGTCGGCTGGGCCACCCATACGTTGCCGGTAAACCGTGCACCATGTGCAACGAGCACTGTTCGAGGAACAAGCTTTGCACGAACGCGTGCCACCACGTCGATCTCTGGTCGAACTGCGTCGAGCTGGCTAGGATGTTCCGCTCCTGGGTCTGCGAGACGAACACGAACGAGGGCCGCGAACGGCGGAAGTTCTGCGGCGCCACGTGCAACTGCGAGGGCAAGATCTACTATCACCACGGGTAGTGAACGATCCTCCACCTCCACCCCTCCCCCCTTTCCCCTCGCGTCGGTTCATCCTTCACCCTTTCCCCCTACCCCCTACCCCCTCTTTTCGGCATAACGTAATATCGTCGATACGATCGAGGTATCTGAACTGAAATAATTTCAGGGTTTTGGAGGCCGAAACGTTCGAGGCCTTCGACTTCGTAGGTGTGTGGAACAACGTGGAAATTGTGATTTTTTTCCTCGACGAAAGGGACGAGTTAGTTTCGTTCAATGATGAACGATGAGGGGTGAATTTTACGCGAATCGTTTTACACTCATTACGCTCTTTTTGATTCGTTTAGGCGTCGATGATTAAGTTAAAGAAAAGGTTCGTTGATTGAAAATCGACCTCGGGAGAATCGGTATAAAAATCGATCTAAAATCGTTTAAACTTTCGTCGGTCGATAAATTTAAAACGGGCGATTCGTTTTTTTTTTTTTTTTTTTTTGGCGGATCGAAAGATCGGCTTCTGAACTTTTCCATTGATCGATATTAAAAATTCTTCGACGAACGAAAGTAAAAATTCGTGCGAACGAATAAAATTTTTTAAACTTAGAAAGTTCGCTCTTAGCAAGTTTTCTCCCCGCGTTGCAATCACTTTTGGTTGCTGCATCCCTTTTTAATCGCGGAGTAAATACCATTAGAAGGATATTTCGTTTGTTTCGAGGGAGAAAGTGAGAAACGAGAGAGAGAGGGGGGGAGATAAAGCGCGGCACAATCGTGAAGCAGACGAGAAAGTAAATTGAGCTGGATCAGCTTGTTCCTCGAGAAGAGTTTGACTTTTCAGAATTGCTCCGCTTTTAATATATTTTATCTTCGTTTTACCTTCGTTCAGAGATTATCGTCTTCGCGATATTTTTAATTTTTAAATTAGATTAAAAAAAAATAGAGAGAATCTGAATCCCTTCGACAATAAAACTGATATATTCGATCAAAAAGAAAGACGATCGAGGATTGCACGGAATAAAATATAATATACGAATTAAAAAAACGCTACAATTATTTCTCTTTAGACGAAAACTCCACCCCTCGAGCGCAATAATTGGAACTGATTATCTTACTCACGCGATGAAACATGATATTCATAACTTCTATTCGTCAAATTTATTCTGATTTTATATTTTAATACGAGAGAAAAAAGAAAAAAAGAAAAAGAAAAGAATTGAACGAAATAAAACATAAAATACGAATTGAAAGAAACGCTGCAATTATTTCTCTTCAGAGAAAAAACTCCACCCCTCCATCGCAACGATTTTGTTAAAAATCAGGATTGAATTTCATTATAATGGCATTCTATCGAGAAAGATTATGTCTCTAATTCTTCGTTTTCATTAAGAGTGAACGATCGAGGAACAGTTTCCCCTTTGCTCCACGAATTCATTCATTCGACAACTCTCTCTGCCGTCCCGTCCGGAAATTTACTCTATTTTGTTCGAGCCCTCTTGGCTCGCCTTTCGAACCGTTCGCGTCGATCGAGCAGGAACAATTCGAGCCCCGAAGGCGAGCCACGAATTGGGGGTTGGGAATTGGGCGAGGAGTAATAATGGAAGGAGGGATAAGAAGAGAGAAATCAGGCGAGATCCTTTTGATATTTGTAAACGAGTAAGAGTGTGTGTCTTATATAGACGTGCATGCGGTGTGTAAATACGTATAGATAAGAGATAAATAGATAAATAAATAAATAAATAAAAAGAGTAAATAAATAATTAAAAATTCGTAGGTGAAAAAACGTGGTTGGGTGTTTCTCGGTGCTCTATTAGATTCTGTCGTTTGATTCTGGACGTTCTGGCGAGCTGTCGATAAAGATCGTTGCTGCTAACTTTATTGTTTACGAGTTTCTTTTGAAAAAATTGATAAATTGTCGAAAATCTATTTATTATTGTACAATATTAATTTAATATAATATTTAATTTAAGCATACACGTTCGTGTTGATAGAAAATGTAATTATGCTACGATTTTAATTAAAGTTGATCCGACATTGTGATCAGGAAATAATAACGAATTAAAATTATTCTCTTCTTAAAATATTAATTGGTAAGTATAAATTTTAATAAACATAATCTTCGGATATCGACGGGATATATAAATCGATATTTTTATTATTATTCTTTTTATTTATCTTAGCATCATTTTGAGTTAATAATCGAAAATAAAATGATTGGATCATCTCATCGTTGTATAAAACTCGAAAAGAATTTTTAAAATTTTATATAATTATTCTAAAAATAATAATTAGAAGATGTACATATATATATATATATTTTTTTTAATTCACGTACGAATTAATTAGTTTTATCGACGAGCTCGCACGTCGCCTAAACGTGGGACTAAAAAAAAAAGAAAAAAAAAAAATGTATAAACATAACCGGAACCCCTATCTCTTAACGTGTTTAGCGATGTAAGGTTATACGATAGTCAATGTATACAAGAAATTGCGTAACAATTTAATCTCGTGATTTTATTTAACCTTCGATCTCGAGAACTTATGAATGCAACCGTTTAAAAAAAAAAAAAAAAAAAAAAAAGAACGAGAGAGAACAAATGAATTAATCGCTTTATAAAAATTGTAAATAAATTTTTGGATCTCTACATATCCGTTCGGACAATTACTAGACAATAGGAATAATTTTAATTCCGATTGAATCGTGGTTAAAAAAAATTTTATCCATCGTGTTATTATTAAAATCATCGTTTAACACCCTTTTTATAATAAAAAGAAAAAGATGGAAAGAAATCCATCTTCTTTTTTACCCATCGCTGCATTCACGAGTACTCGAACGAGAAAAATGTAAATTTTTCCACCGTTATATTTGTAACACTATGGAAAACGAGGATTTTTTCTTTTTTTTTTTTCGAATAGATTAATTTACGCTTGTGACTGTGGGAATAATATCTAATTTTCGTTTCGAAAAAGAGAAAGAAAAAAGCATATGAAAATATTTTCACTTTACAAATAATTTTTTTCTAAATCCATTATTCCAATTTTTCTTTTCCAAATCGAAATTTCCATCTATCTTTAAAATTTCCCATTTAACACGATCACAAGCGTACTCGTTTCATCCTCGATCGATCCCCGCGAATGTATCCCCCGAAATACGCCCCCAACGTAGAATTCGTTTGCCACCTACCTATGTTTTATTACTTTGAAAGAAATTACCGTTATATTTTTCATCGCGTCTCAATTCTCATCGAACCAATTACCAGGAGAAAGTGTGTGTGAGGGAGAAGAGTAAGTACCACAACGGAGGGGAAAAAGAGTCACGACGAATGAAAGAAAGCGATAAGAAATTTATGGAGAGAGGGGGTAAGGGGAGTGAGAGAGGCTAGGCTAGCCTAACCTAGTAAGTAAAAAAAAGAAGAGCGTTTTAAATATCAGAGAAAAGATGAAAATATGAGACGCGAACGCGATCGATAACGCAATAGGAGGCGATTAATCGGATCGACGATCAAGTCGAGAGGTTAAATGATCGAGAAAAAAAAAAAAAAAAAAANAAAAAAAAAAAAAAAACGTTGTAACCTGTCATAAATTGGTTCACTTACCGAAATAAAGATCCTGTAAATATTAATTGGTAAATATTTTTATTGTATTTTTTAACACGTATGCGTATGCCGAGCGAGATTTAGAAATAATGACAAGTTTTTATTCGGGGATCTAATTTGGACGAGGAGGAGCGATAGAGATAGAATGACAGAGAGCGACAGAGATATAGATTTGTAATTTAACCGATGAGTGAGCTTCGTCGATACTTTTTGTGTACTAATTTTTTGTGCTTTGTTCCACCCTCTTTATGAATCTTTCTAAACGTGTATAAGTTGTAGAACGTGGAATTTTTTAAGATACATACTCTTTTTGAACAAATAATTTTTTAACAATCTTTAATTTAATTTTTCTTACTTTCGTCGATTTATTTTAACGATTGAAAATTGTTGCTCCATTAGTTTTCCTCTGCTGTATCAAAAGTGTATACGTGGTAAGTTTATGATAACTTTTTCAGGCGTAATATCGGCGGAGAAAATGATGTTGGAGTGATGTTACGTTTCTTGAACATCAGCATTCTAAATGGTGCATTACACAGCGAAAATGTTAGCGCATAGAATTATAGGCGATAACGCATTTTCTTTTTACGATCGAGCATAGTAATATCTTTCACTTAAACTTCACCGTACTTTGAGAATTTTTTAAACTTTAATCACTTTAATCTCACCTATATAGATGAATATCCTATAAACAAACTCTCTAATTATTCTTTCAAACGATGAAATTTTCAAACGTTGAGTTGAAAAATTTCTTTTTAAATAAATACCCGAATTTCGATTCCAAATTTAATTCTCCCACTCTTCTGACCGAATCAACATTCCCCCCCTTTTTAATTTCTGCGATTCTCTCTCTTTCTTTCTCTTTTCCTTTCATACTTTCGAAACACCCCAAAAAAAACCTAATCGAACTGATTTTTATTTCAATTCAACGACGATTCAAAAAAAAAAAAAAAAGAAAAAATATATTCATATTATATATATTCAAAAATTCGAAGACGATGTTCTTCGAAAATTTTGAAATTTCCGAATAATAAATCCGGAAGGAATATCGGTTAATTGAATGGAATTTAATTTACAATGCACTCGATGCTCTGTAAAATTAATCGGACGAAACGTGTATGAATGGAAAGGGGGAGGGGGGCGATCGATGTGATGGCGCGCATGTGAGGGCAGGGCAACAGGGGTACGCGAAGCCGCAACTTTATCAATAAATCAGATTAAGCGTTATGGAGGGTTTCTGGAATTAATACACGGGATGTTATCTTTGCGACGTGCTTAATCGCTCGCCTCTATTTATTCCTTACCGGAAGAGGGGGGGGGGGGTTAGNGGGGATTAGCGGAATTTCAAAGGGAATAAATCGTTTGGATATCGAAAAAATAAAAATAAAAGAAGATATATAAATAAAAGTAGAAAAATATCCACTGTCGAACGCAAAATTATGAAGGATGAGAAACGGGAAATTTTTGTATCTCCCCCTCCTCCTTTGTTCCACCTTCTTTTCTTTGTATACGAATGCAAAAAGATTATACGATCAAGTAATCTCGAAATTTGAAATTTAAGAAAAAGAAGAGAGATTGAATTAAGACGAGAAGGAATTTTCAGCATTTCAGGATTCGATTCGAGAAATTTTTCGTTAATAAATAAATCTAGGTTTACCCTTTGAGAGTGAAAATAATAAATGAATAATTCGATAGAATATTTGCAGGATGTATACTCGATAGATTCTTTTCACTATTAAAACTGTGCATCGAATGTTTGGAATTATTTCAAGCAAATAATGTAATTTCAAGCAAATAGGATAAAACGAACAGAAGGAGTCATTAGTCAAGCAAGTAGTGTAAGGTAAGTGATCGAAAATGAAAAATGTTGAAAATATTTTCTCTTTCCATCCGCAGTTTTTGACTGTGTATATGTATACATCGGGGATTGGAAATTTCAAAGAGGGAAATTTTCACAAGAGGGAAGGACACCCCTGTTAAATAACGTTAGAAAACATCGGAACGTTATACGGCGTGCAACATTACAAACGAACGAAGTAAAGTTACAAACTGGTGAACATTGAATTGTGTCACGGAATACGAAATTACTCGGCGTTACAAAGAGGAGTGCAAAGTGTTACGGGAGAAGGCAACGTTGCTACCCGCGCAAATTTCCAAACGGTACACAAACGAACGCTTTAAAGAATCTAAATTACTGTCCACTGTAAGTAGTCGCCTTTCTTATTAATTCTATCGCGTTTGATTCGAAGAGATAGAGAAACTTCAATTTCAAATACCATTGGAAATCTTCTTAATCTTCCTTCGAAATACAGGAAGACTATTATCTCCTATCGAATCCTATCTACTCTTGAAATTCTTATTTCAAAAGTATTTTTATTGTTTATTGTTCGCGAGATTTGTAGAAACAAAAATTCCTCATAGAAAATCCTTTTCTATTTGTCATCGCTCTTTATTAAGTCTAAACGAACGATGAGAATGTTGTCTGAAGAAGATCGTCGTTATTTGAGAGTTTAGAAGTCGACACTGGCAATTGTCATTTGTTCGCGAGATTTGTAGAAACAAAAATTCCTCATAGAAAATCCTTTTCTATTTGTCATCGCTACTCAGATGTTTATTAAGTCTAAACGAACGATGAGAATGTTGTCTGAAGAAGATCGTCGTTCTTTGAGAGTTTAGAAGTCGACACTGGCAATTGTGATATTTTTGACACGCTTCAGCCTAGTTGGAGCGATCCCAAAAGTGATATATCCATCCAGACACGTGCTCGTCCAACGGCAGCCAACATCATTCGAGGAATTTCCCTCTAACTTGGGGTGTGTCACGTATCAGTCGTGTTATTGGTTATTATCATCCCCCAGTGGAAGAGAAACTGAGATCTTTCCAATCGAACTAGGAAAGGATTTTCTGAGGGCACTCGAAGCTTCATTCGGTAAAGAGAGGGTGAACAGAGGGTGAGTCGCAATCTGACGAGTAATCGTGCCTGATGTAATATCGTGAGAGATCCTGCTCTCTTATGAACACGCGCATGCTCATCTTTAAGAAATAATGTTAATATAAATCACAAGAACCAGCTTCTTCTCACACACACGTATACACCTCAGTGAAGAAAGAGCATTCGACACGTGTATCCATGCATTTTGACAGTCCATTACGATGCTATTGTTGTGGGTGCGAACAGTCACTATCTATTTAATTTAAGACGAAAAAAAAAAAAAATAGATAAATTTAAATTTCGATAAGATTGGAAATCCTTTCAAACACAAAATACTTTAAGCTATCTTTAAAATTCCGTATCAAATATAAAATCCTATCTATAAGTAACACATTATCTCATTTAAAACTAAAAAGTAAAAAAAAACAGTAAACTTAAATTTCAATAAGATTGGAAATCCTTTCGAACATAAAATACTTTAAGCTATTCTTAAAATTTCGTATTCAATATAAAATCCTATCTATAAGTGATACATTATTTTATTTAAAACCAAAAAAAAAAAAAAAAAATAAAAATAAAAATAAAAAAAACAGGTAAACTTAAATTTCGATAAAATTAGAAATCCTCTTCTCGAACATAAAGTACTTTAACCTGTCTTTAGTCTAAAAGTCCGTATCAAATATAAAATCCTATCTATAAATAACACATTATCTCATTTAAAATTAAAAAGTAAAAAAAAAACAGTAAACTTAAATTTCGATAAGATTGGAAATCCTTTCGAACAAAATACTTTAAACTATTTTTAAACTATTTTTCGTATTCAATATAAAATCCTATAATCTATAAAATATGATACATTATTTCATTTAAAACTAAAAAAAAAAAAAAATAAAAATAAAAATAAGAAAAACAGGTAAACTTAAATTTCGATAAAATTAGAAATCCTTTTCTCGAACATAAAGTACTTTAAGCTATCATAAACTCTTATCTGCACGTGACATTCCGTCACATTTTCTTATCATCACAAACGAGGGACACGAAAGAGAAAAGAAACAAATGATTGTTTCGCGCGAAATCGACGATTAAATCGGTCAGCCTGTTCACCACCAAGGGAGGCAGTTCCGATCGATATTGGAACTTAATTTAACCGCAAGTGGAACATCGGGTATCGATACTGTGGATGAACCATGGGGGAAGGAGGGGGGAGGAAAGCAGGGTTCAATCTTGGGCAGGGATTCGCAGTTGATTCGCAAACAAGATTCGAGTTCTAAACGGTCAAACAAAGTGAACCGGTCGGCCGGTTGCTGATTTATTGACGGGATTTTCCAGCCCTCGGCAGCCTGAGGATCTCTTGGTCTTTGTGCAGCTCTCGTTACACGCTCCCTTACCCCCGCACATCGCTCTATTAATTCGTCCGAGAATTGAAATTAACCTCGATATTCTGATTTCTATCGTTTATACTGTTTAATCGTTTCTCCTTCCAACTCGCGTTTCCTTTTCAATCGGAAGATTATACGTTTCTAAAGGATATTATAACATTTTGATCAATGAATTTTATCAAAAGTGTTGAAAACAAGAATTAGTGTCATTGTACGGAGTTGATCATTAACGAGTCGAAAAATTAATCAATAGTTAACGGATAAAGTTGTTATTATTATTCGAATGAATTCTAATTAAGGCAACTTTATTCCCAATTTCGATCGTAAAAAGTTTCTTTGAATAAGAGATCATGGTCAAAAGAGTGCAATAAGATAGCGAAACAAATAGTAGAAGTCAGTTATTGGACAGGCAAGTATTGGGACAAGTACCATTTGTACGAATTCCAATAATTGAAATTTGCATTATTATAAACGATGTATTTCAGTTCACAAAAGAGACACGTAATCTTAGCATTTGAGTCAAGCTAAGATAAAAGTAGTAAAACAAATAATACAAGTCAGTTATTGGATAGACAAGTATTGGGACAAGTACCATTTGTACGAATTCCAATAATTTGCATTATTATTAAACAACGTATATTTCAGTTCACAAAGACACCGTAATCTTAGCATTTGCGTCAAGCTAAGATAAGGATAGTAAAACAAATAGTACAAGTCAGTTATTGGGCAGACAAGTATTGGGACAAGTACCATTTGTACGAATTCCAATAATTGAAATTTGCATTATTAAACGACGTATATTTCAATTCACAAAGACACCATAATCTTAGCATTTGCGCCAAGTTAAGATAAGGATAGTAAAACAAATAGTACAAGTCAGTTATTGGACAGACAAATATTGGGACAAGTACCATTTATACGAATTCGAATAATTAAAATTTGCATTATTATAAACGATGTATTTCAGTTCACAAAGACACCATAATCTTAGCATTTGCGCCAAGTTAAAATAAGGATAATAAAACAAATAGTACAAGTCAGTTATTTCGCAGACAAATGGAAATAGAAAAAATAGAAGAATATTATAACATTCTGTACCATTTATACGAATTCGAATAATTGAAATTTGCATTATTATAAACGACGTATATTTCAATTCACAAAAGAGATATTGTGATCTTAGCATTTGCGTCAAGCTAAAATAAGGATAGTAAAACAAATAGTACAAGTCAGTTATTGAGCAGACAAATATTAGGACAAGTACCATTTGTACGAATTCCAATAATTGAAATTTGCATTATTATAAACGACGTATATTTCAATTCACGAAAGAAATATTGTAATATTAGCATTTGCGCCAAGTTAAGATAAGGATAGTAAAACAAATAGTACAAGTCAGTTATTGGGCAGGCAAGTATTGGGACAAGTACCATTTGTACGAATTCCAATAATTTGCATTATTATTAAACGACGTATATTTCAGTTCACAAAGACACCATAATCTTAGCATTTGCGTCAAGCTAAGATAAGGATAATAAAACAAATAGTACAGGTCAGTTATTTCGCAGACAAATGGAAATAGAAGAAATAGAAGAATATTATAACATTCTGAATAGAAGAATATTATACCATTTATACGAATTCCAATAATTGAAATTTGCATTATTATAAACGATGTATTTCAGTTCACAAAAAGAGACACGTAATCTTGAGTCAAGCTAAAATAAAGATAGTAAAACAAATAGTACGAGTCAGTTATTAGGCAGACAAATGGAAATAGAAGGATATTATAACATTCTGTACTATTATGTACGAATTCGAATAATTGAAATTTGCATTATTATAAACGAGATATATTTCAGTTCACAAAAGAGACACCGTAATCTTAGCATTTGCGTCAAGATAAGGGAACATATGGGACCGAAGGAAACGATTTATGACGCACGTATTAGGAACGAAGCCAAATCTATATACGCGAGCTTAGCGTTTCTACTATCTCGATACATATTTTATATTATTTAAACGTTAACGACACGCTTTCCAGTCGAAATAGAAAATCTTGTTCCCCCATTTGCTCGACGAGGTAATCGCATTCGTGTGTGAAAAACAGCGCGGTACATGCACGCCACAGTTCGTACAACTACGTGATCTAGACTTAATCCGAAGCCAAACGCAGGACATAATCTGGACACGATGTTTTCCAGTTGATACGTCGACACTCGTTTCCGATCGATCACCAGTAGCACATCTGCCACGACAGGACAAAGCTGACGTAGGTCTTTCGATTTAACAACCTCTGGCCATCTTGCAAAAGTTTCCACGATCCTGAACTGACACACGAGGTGAGCTTTATATCATACGTTTAGAAGCAACGTCAGCAAGATTTTCCACCTCTCCAGATCGATGTACGAATCGTATATACATATATATATATATGGAATCTTTCCATCTCTCTTTTTATCCCATCTATATAATAATTCTGGAACGAACTCTCTTTGTTACAATCTTGCTACTCGTTTCGTAATTATTGATTTGCACTACTCGCGCAACTACGATTGATTTATACTCCTTATTTTATTACAACTCTCTCGTTGTTCCATTTGCTCGGTAAATTATTGATATGCGCCACTTACGTAACCACCCTTTTATTCCGCCTGTCTCACCACGACTGTCTTATTCATCTTGTTTAAACATAATTCTCTTATTCTATTTGTTAACAGGACTCCCCGTCGTATTCCGTTTGAACATTCCACTTTTCTTTTTTTTCCACTACACACGCATTAACTGCTGCTTTATTTGTCCAATTATTCCAGACCTTATCCCGCTTATTCCAACGTTTTAAAATTTTCACCGATACTCCACAATATTTAGCGCCATTTAAATCCATCGATTTGAAATGACGCATTCTCCATGCTAAACTCTCACGTCCCTCTACTTCACTCGCGAATCGAATCGTTCGTTTCTCGATGGCAGCGCGTTGATCGTCGCAAATTTTCCGCGAAGCCAAGTCTGTTAATCGTTAAATCTCGAGTGGAGAAGGAAAGGGTGAAGGGTGAGGGTAATTAAAAATTCTCTCGGCGAAGTGTCGCTCGATGTGTTTAATAAAGTTTGGCTTTGATCGAAGCACGTGTTTCGGAAAAAATATATCGAAAAGAAAAAGGAGCAACGGAATTCGTATCCGAGGCGTTCGAGGGAAGTTCGAGTGGTGGTGTTCCAAGTTACTTTTCCCACAAAATGAATTTTCTTCCTTCGCGTTTTCTTTTTTTCTTTTTTCTTTTTTTTTTTTCAGGCAAAAGTTTTAAAACGCCTCTGAGTTTCTTGCGTTTCTCGAATCGTTCGCGTTGATTCGCGTTAAATCGCGTTTGATCGATGAATTACGAATAGAGAATTCGAATTTTCAATCGAATTTATAATAATACTCGTTGAGAAAGGATTTCTTATATTATTTTTTTATATTACTCGTGGAAAGTATTGGACAAGTGTTGTCAATTGCCATATATAGAATAGAATATTAGAAAAATTAAAGATTTAATTTTGTCGTCTAAACGGAAAATTCTAAAATTGATAAGAGAGAAAGAGGACGACACGGAGGTTGGAGAAATATTGCGGGTATGCAAAGTTATGCAAATTTCCTTGAAACCCCGTATGATACGGACACAATAAGGGGCGAAAAATAAAAGACAATTTTTTTTGAAAACATGAAATCCTCCGTGAAAAAGAATTGTAAAAGATAAAAAAGAAAAAAGGAAAAAAGAAATATCGTCATATCTCTATGTAAATTTATATGTAACATATCTTTTTTTTTTTTTATCTCCGTTTCGTTTAAATAATTCAACAGTAGATTTCGTAAAAGAAGAAAAAAAGAAAAAAAAGAAAAAAAGGAAAAAAATTCTGATAACGTGGATTCGTTCGCGTTGCAGAAACCGAATCAAGAGAAAATGAACATCTTGTTGAATGAACGGCTCGAAATCGCAATATCGATTTTATCGTGCTCGGTAAATCGATGTCGTTTGCATCGATTGCACGACAATGCGTTATATCGGGAATAGTATGACACAATAGACACGCGAATTTACATCGTGTTTAGCGACAGGATTAAATCTTCGACGGAATGCCTTCGAAATCTGGATTAATTCGTTGATTAACGCGTGTCAATGTTGCACGAGGATCGGAGAATCAAGATTTTGTAAGTCGAGTTAAAACGGAAAAAAATTGACTTCGATGAATCGATCGAATGAATCGTGATCGAAACGTTTCAAATTTTTCGAAAACTTCTTACTTTATAGTGTTATAATTCGAAGAAGATTCGATTTCGTTATAAACAGATCACGAGGAAATTGCAATGATTTCGAAGTCGTTAAATCTTGCGAAAACAACTTTTCATTCATTCGTTGATCGTTTGTGACGATATTTTCGGCGAATAAAATAATTTGAAACGAATGAAATTTCAAAGTTGGGGTCAAATTGGTAATAATTTACAATTATTCATTTTCAAATTCCTCGAATACGAAATCCACGAAATGCACGAAAGAGTGTTTATTCATCCCTTCGCAACACTGACCTCACCCTTTTTTTAATCACAATCTTTGGATCGTATAAATCAATTTCGAACTCGTTGTCTCGTTGTTACGAACAAAAGAAATTAATTTTTAAAGTAAAAATCTGAACAAAACCGATTTTTTAGACCGGTTATTACGCAGTTACAAAGCGAAATAATAGATCTCCTCCAACACGAACATTATTTATCCCCCCATGAATAATTCTCGATTCAACTTTTTCCCCGAATTTTCGAAAACCGCCGGCCGATTAATAATTTTCCAAATTTCACGCGCATTGTTCACGTTCCGTTGCTCCCTTTCGCAAAAATATTATGCAAAACACGACATAAATATCAAGCATAAAATACATAAACACGCATTTTTCTCAGAAAGGCAAAGAAAAAGGATCCTTTCGACGAATAATACTCGTACAAAACTTGTTCACCACGAGTGACAATCTCGTCCAGAGATTAATTCAACGCCCTCAATTTGTTCCTATTCCTATTCCTTCAACCACCCTGGAACAACCCTTATATTCCAGCGGATAAGAAAAATTCTCAGCCACTCGTGGATAAAGGGGAATATTTCTAAAACACGGAGAGGAAGGTATCCTGAATGTTGAATGGTTAACACCCTCCCCTAACAACAACAACCTTTCCTCCATTCCCCATCCATTCCCCCCCAAACCTCATCTTCTCGGTATCACGAATTCCTCGAGCCGCATAACCACAGTTACGATAAAAATACGTAAGCTCGTTGTTATTCCGGGAGAAGACGCCGCGCGATCTTGCTTTCCTTGAGTTGCTCTCCTCGCTCGTGGTTTCGCGGGGAATCGTGGCGCCCGAGATATCGCGATATTCTTCGTGGCTCGTTACACGAAGGAAGGACGAAGGGCGATATCGTTGGATGGCAGACGTAGTTAGGCGGCTCGATTATTTTCAATATATTTTCTCCAACGCGTTTGTTCCAACAGAGATTGCTCTCTTGCTTTAAAGAGAGAGAGAGAGAGAGAGAGAGAGAGAGAGAGAGAGAGAGAGAAAAAGAGAAGAATCAGATTTAGATTTTTTCCTAAGAATCTATTTTTCGTCGCGATTCAATTGTTGTTATTTCGTGGCAAGTTTCTCGCACGGTTAATTTCGCTTCTTTTATATGGAATCACATTGGACTGTTTGTAGTAGAAAAGTATTATATCGCGCAAGACGAAAACTTTATAATAATTAAACATCATCTCGAAATGAATTTTTGTTATAAATGATTTGTATTTTTTTTTTTTATAAAGCATAAAGAATTGCATCAATGCTTCATTAAAGAGTATATTTAAAAATATTGTCCATCTATAAGAGAAAAAAGAAAAATATTTCAAATATTTTATAATATTTCCAAAAAAAAAAAAAAAAGAAACGAAATCCTCAGAATCGTATCTCTCACAGTTTTTAATTAGCAATTAAATCGTAACCAAAAAAAAAAAAAAAAAATCGTTGAAAAATTTCACTTTTATAACCATTTGTTTCATCGACGACTCTTTTCAAAAATTCTCTCCAACGATTGATAGACAAATTAACACAAAGATCTCTATCTAATTAATTCTCCATCGTTAAAAAGAGAATGGAAAAATAAGGATTATCGAGAGGGGGTGGGAGAAGGTATATGGATATAACTCTCGACAAGCAGGGACAGTATCGTAAACGTGAAATAATTAAAATGGTGAAAGATCGTTTCGAACAAGATCGTTCTCCACAATTGATACTCTCGAATTATCCCGCACCCCGCGGTAATTTTAATTAACGCCGCCTCTCCCAGCAACCTTTCCCCGTGTAAAAATGATAATTAATGGAATCCTCTTACCCGCTGTTAATAAAATTATTTTAGTCGGTGAACGTGGTTCGATTCGTGCCACGACTGTATTTCCAATGTTTTAATAAATGAGAACGATATTTCCCTCGTCGTGCAAGCGACGAAACGAAGCGTTCTTTTTTCTCTTTTTCTTTTTTTGCATTTTGCATTTTTCCATCCCCGGATCGGCTGCTAATAATCGAGGGTTTTGTCTTTTTTTTTTTTTTTTTTTTTTATCGATGTCTCGCGAGCAGAGGAATCGTATAGAGGTGAAATTACGTTTCATAATTGAAACGAGCTTTTTTTTTTTTTAATCTCTAATGTTTAACGATAAAGGAAAATGGAGAAAGGAAACGGAGAAAATATCGTTTGAATTATAATATCGGACGAAATAATAATTTTTTCTTTTTTCTTTTTTTTTTTTATTGAGAACGAAGCGAATAAAAATAGTCGAGTCGAGTGAAGCAGAATGGGATTAAAGTAGATATAAGTAAAAATCACGAATGATCCAAAAGTAAGATAGAAGTTTGTTTTGTTCCAATTCGAACCTCATTTCGGCTGTCACCGAAGTGTTACTTCCAGTTTAAATTATAAAATCGCTTGCCTATCTTCGGGATCTGTGACCCGATTCCAAGGTTTCGTCCATTCATCTCGTTGCGAGATGAAAATAAAAAAAATGAAGGAATCGACTGTCAATTGATCAGCTGTGCAAATAATTATTCGAGATCATGGTTTCGAGATAAAAATAGAATAATCCGAGATAAATAATTTTTTTTCTAAGATCATCAATATTGAATTTCTCTCCTACAAATTTCTTTTTATCCAACATGGAAAATTGAAAAGATGCTTGCAAAATTTTAACAGAGACAGCGTATAGTTTTTTAAGTGGTTCGTTTCATTTAGCCAGCCAATTAAGATTCCTTCTGAATTCTTTAAGGAGACGTTAGTTACGGCTTCGAAAACGTATCTTCAATATGCTGGTGTTTTTCTCGCCTTGTCAAAGATCGATACTTTTGATTTTGAAATTTGCGATTGGTCCTCTGGATGCGTTTATTTTCGATGGATTTTACCAGAGATCTATTAGAGTTTACGTTGCTGGATTCGATGTTGTATAGAAACAATGGGCCTGTGTTTTGTTTCTTGTTGTCCGTTTTTCATATTTCATTTTAGTTTTAAAAATTGTTATATGGGATATACGATAGTTGAACATTTTTAGATTTTAGATTTTTACCAGAGCGATGTAAAATTAAAAATTAGGCTCGTTACTTCATTTTTCTTTCTTTCTTTCTTTCTTTCTTTTTTTTTTTTTTTTTTTGACACTCACGTCAAGAATTATTTTCGAAATAAAATGTATCGAAGCGAAATTTTTTTTTTTTTTTTTTTAAATTTCGAATTCGTTATTTCTTTCGGAAAAAACATCGAGAGCTTCGAATTTTGAAAAAAAAAATAAAATGAATATTTTGAACATTGGAAATATATCGGTTGTATATGTATATATTTTTTTTTGTTATGAATTTTTTTTATCCCCGCGAAATTTTTCCCGAGGATTCGAGTGTCACTCGGTAATTCGATCGTATCGAAAAATTAATTTCGCAACGTTGAGAATTTTCAACCGCGCGAATAAATAATTACACCGTTAATAAAATATGTTTCGATATGTTAATTAAACGTAACCGTGTTAAATGTTTTCTTTTACGTCTAATATAAATAATTCCGCATGCTCGCTCTTCGCCAACGTTCAACGCTGTTTAATTATTCGTTCGTTACATTATCGCGATAACGTCAAATAATTTTAAATTACAATCAAACATTAATTACCACGTTACACAAATTGCACACTAAAAATATCTACGTATCTACGTTCAATTCGTTAAATTAATTTTAACAAATGCGTAACAAACGATATCATCGAACGATTCCATCCGTTGGATCAACTTGCGAAATTGCCCCTTCAAATTTTTGCAAGAATTTTACAATTCTCTCGCGAGATAATAAGAAAAGAAAAAAAAAAAAAAAAAAGAAAGAAAAAATCTGCCGCGTCAGGAAAATTCGAAAAAAAAGATTGTCGAAATTTCAATGGTAATTTCATCGTGTAAAAAGAAAAAGAAAAAGAAAAAGAAAAAGAAAAAGACGAAGAAAAAGGGAATAAAAGTTGATTCTTCACTCGAAAGGAATTCCCAAGGATTCAAAAAATCCTTCCTTCCTTCCTCTTCCCAACTCGGCCTTCGTTTCACAAATGCAACTCTCCCTCTTCGTCCAGTCGCGATATTCTCCATGGAAGAAGGTTAGAAAAACTTGCCAACGGGGAAAATTCGGGAAAAACCCGCGAATTTTCCGTGTCTTTTTCCCGGAAAACAAGCGGTCGTTGGGTCGTCGGCGAAAAATCGGCGAAAATCGGCGAAAAATCGGCGAAAAATCGGCGAAAAATCGGCGAAAAATTGGCGAAAAATCGGCGAAAAATCGGCGAAAAATCGGCGAAAAATCGGCGAAAAGGGTGGCGATGTCTCGTTCCCCGCCCTGAGAACAACTCGGAGGAGAGCGACGTGGAGGAAGTTTGACGTTTGACTGCCTGGCCAAGTTTTTAACAACGGTCCTTCTTGCTGCGAACGAACAATCGAAGAAAATTTAGCGTTTTCGAAATAGAAATTAAGAGGGAAATCAGGATCGGCGATATCCGCTCTCCTTTTTTCGAAATCGTTCTCTCTTACACCTTGACTACTATGTTTCAAATTTTTATTAGTCGCGACGAAATTTCTTTTCTAATCGATTCGATCTGATTCGATAAACAACGTATAGGAGAAATATAGAATGAAACAGATGAATGGAACGAATTGAAACGTTGAGTAAAAAATAAAGTAAAAGAAAAGAGTATAAGAGTCAATATAGGTTAAATAGGTTAATAGGTTAAATAAATCAAACGATGAGTTGAAACGTTGAGTAAAAAGTAAAGTAAAAGAAAAGGTATAAGAGTCAATATAGTGGAATAAGTCAGTTGAGTGGTAGAAACTAATATTGATCAGACGAATGGAGAACGATTATTAAATATATGATTAACGCGCTTTTTCAAGTTTACCCGATCTTCTTCGCTTATCTTCTTCTAATTGACTCATTAATCACTGACCTACACTGTTTATCTCATCTATATTAACCCTTTAACCGCGGTGGTTTACAAACCACACACTAAATAAAATTATAGGCAGAGGCGGGTGTGGTGTATAAGCAAAATGTTAATTTTGATGTAAACATAGAATGAATACGAATACTTTTCTAAATATATTGATCAACAACAACTTATGATAACAATTATTGTCTCCAAGATTTTAACAGCCATATTCTAAAAGTATCGTGACTCGATTTTCGTAAAAGATTTTTTTTTCGTTTTTTCTTTTTGCGTTTAGAGCGATAGACTAAAAGTATCCGCAGTTAAAAGAGTTAATATAGATCATATAGATGAGATGAACAGTGTAGGTCAATCATTAATGAGACAATTAGAAGAAGACAAGCGAAGAAGACTTCGATCAAAGCGCACAAAGAATAAAATATCTCGAGAAAAACTATAAAATCGGCTTAGAATAACCAATAAATAAATAAATAAATAAATAAATAAATAAATAAATAAATAAATAAATAAATAAATAAGTAAAAATAGGAAAATTCCCAGGAGTGGTCGCGTTCACGGAACTCTGGAAAACCGGAAGTGGCAGGAAAGAGAGAAGGAGAATGAGAGAGAGAGAGAGAGAGAATTATTTCGAGGGCGTGAGGGAAAAGCGTAATTACTACGAAAATTGCTTCCACCGATTTATATTCTCGTTGGACGACCGTTGGCGAGAAATGAAAAATGAAATCTCGACCAGCCTCGAGGGCGAAAATATCGAGCTTCGAAACGAGCATGGAGAAGCAGACAGAGACAGATAGAGAGAGAAAGAGAGAGAGAGAGA
>NW_025222279.1:4707494-4711716 GCF_014066325.1 Apis laboriosa
AGAGAGAGAGAGAGAGAGAGAGAGAGAGAGAGAGAGAGAGAGGGAGAGAGGGAGAGAGGGAGGGATGTGGTCGCAGGTGTTAGGGAAATTCCACGATTGTCGGAGTTTCTTACCAGACCTTGCTACATATCTAATTTCCAAATCGAATCCCGACAATTTGTAATTCCGCCTAGCTCGGTTCTGCGCTAATGAAATCGTATGAACTACGAGCGCAATTAGTTCTCTCGCGCGTAGCTGTAGTCACACCCCCGATGAGAAACTAATGGAGGGGTGGTCGCAGTTGGTTACAAGCGCGAATTAAGAAAGCGGGTTGCGGGTCCATTCGCATTAGTTGCGCGATTTTCTGATCGCGCGGATTAAATTAAACGTGGAAACGAAATATAATTATATATCCATATGTTTCCAGAAAACGAATGAAAATTTTCGAAAATCGAAATCGAGTTTACGAATTAAATTGTTGTTTATCTTCTTCTGAAAGAAGAATCATCGATTGAATGAAACGAAGTATTCTGAAGACAGAATCGCTTCGAACTTTCTCTCTCCTTCGTTCCTTCGCGAAGGAAGAGGAGAAGGTTTCGGGTTTCTTTAAAAGATTCCGATAAATAAAGTTGGCAAGAAGAAGATATCGAATTTTTCGATCAAGAAGACGAAGTTTAAGCTTCTAAGAGGGGGGAGTATGTAATTTTCACGCGCCAATTTCCGAAATTAGAATCGATCATTTTTTTTTTTTCTTTTTTCTTTTAAAGGGAAACGAAGAAGCAACGAGAAACAGCCTGGAGGGGGAACTCGACCGTGTCGTGTCGTATAAGATTTTCTGCAAACTTTGCCCACCACTTATTCGTTCGCAGTTTTGTTTATTTGTCTCTTTCGAACCTCCTTTCCTTTCCCTCTTTCCTTTCTCCTCGGACAAATTTCGCCCGAGATCAACGAATTCCGGTATCATATCGTAGAAAATGACGCTCATCTGCCTTCCTCTCCACTATGGAGTGAACGTCGTTTCTCTATCTTCTCGCAAAATAAGAGTAAGATACTTCGAACGAAGAAATCGCGTGTTTTTATATCAAATTCCTCCCCATTTCTCCTCTCCATTTTCGATCAACGAACCAATTTTCACGTATTAAACAAATAAAAATTTGAATCTGAATAATTTCTTTTTTTATAATATAATAATATAATAATATAATAATATAATAATTTCTTTCTTCCTAATTTCTGCAAAAGATTGCGTTAGTGCGTAAGATTGTATCGATGAATGTCGAAAAAACTTGCAAAGAGACAAGGAGATCAGTTTCTCGTGGCACGAATTTTAACATCGATGCCCAAGTTCGCTGATAAGTTGTGGCAATGTTGAGAAACTGTAACGGAGATTGTAACATTCGGAGAAAACGGGGGTCGGTAGTTAATGGCCAGTTGGTAGTTGCCAGTCTTGGGGAAGTAATCAGGCCTCTAACCGGTTATTAACATTATAGGAAACCGAGTTTCCATAGTTAGTTGGCCGGTCTTATCGGTAATGACGCTTGTACCCGCTCTTTAATTAGTTGATCAACGTCCGAAACGTCGAAGCGTCGGTCCGTTTGAACGCGATAGCCGTTTACAATCTTTCTTGAAAATAATGTTTTCAATGTAGAAGAATAATTCCGTTTCGAATAAAAATTTCCCCATTCGCGTCCATAAGATACGACAAAGAGAAAGGATATTAATTTTTCAATCTCTTCGTTAATCGCTCTCGATACAATCTCATATATCAAGTTTTAATTCCAACTTTTGCCTGTAGAGGAGAGGAACGCAGATGAGCGCCATTTTCTACGATATGATACCCGAATTCGTTGATCTCGGAATTTGTCCGAGGAGAAAGGAAAGAGGGAAAGGAAAGGAGACAAATAAACGAAACAAGCGAACGAATAAGTGATGAATATTTGACAAAAATCGAACGCTATACCAATATTACCAATTTATTTAAATAAATTTATCGAATTATTCTATCAATTAATAATAACAAGTTCTGTATTCGATTCGAATATTTTCACATGTTGCTGGAAAGGACAAGTTTCTTCTTGATTAATTTAGACAATTTCTAATACCGTCGTTAGAATTTAATTGCTAGCCAGCGCTACTTTTGCCCGATCCCGCAACACTCGATGAGTTCTCGAGTCAAATTTCGTCCGGGATTTCGTCCCGTTTCGGGGCAAATTTATCTCGCCGATTAACACCGGAGAGCTTTCAGAGCTCCGTTCATCATTCTTAATTAGCTTAAAAGAACCAACTGTTGTTCAATAATTAGCGAGCTCTGGAGGGAATTAGAAGAAGAGGGGGGGATACGAACAGAACTCTCGATCAAAGGGAAGAAATTTTTAATTGGAATATTTCGTCGAACGAAGCGAGTAAAGTTACGCTTTTCGCGCTTTGATCTACTTTCATCTATATATATATATACATTTCATATTCCGAGGAGAAAAGGATAACATCGGATGAAAGTTCAAGTCGACGAAAGTGAGAAATTTTTTAAGGGAAATCGAAAGCGGATTCCATTTCCTTTCCCTTCGAGGATAATTGCGAACGATCGAGTGGAATTTTTATTTTTTTAAATTCAAATGGAGGGTTTTCGTTTTTAATGAACTTTGTACGAGCGATGATTATTCGGAGAGCTTGGATATTTTGTAAACGTTCATGAAGCAGATTCGAAGTTTGTTTAAAGAATAGATATATTCGGAGATGACATAGCGATTCAAATAATAGTTAAACTGGACAAATTATTTTTTTTGAGCTTGTACGAAGATTTAATTTTTGGAAAACAATACTGCTTTTTGTTATAATTCGTTATTTCATTAAATATATATAATAATAAAGTAAAAAAAGAAAATATATAATAATCACTATATAAAAAATAATATACAATATACAAATATACAAATATTTGTTATTCCAAAGGGGATGGATCCTCGACAATTCAACGTCATGATGTCATATCGTTTTTTCAAAAGTTTAAAATTTTTAAATGTAGTTGTACTTGCTCAAGGAACAAAAGTATCGAAGGATCCTTTCGATTGATACTTCGAAAGGCTGATGAAGATTATAAATTTGTCATACGTTATTGCAGAGTTTACGATTGCGAGAGATTAAAATTAAGATTATTTGGAAAATTATCCGCAAACGTGTTCCACGACGACGAGTCACGCCTCTCGCGTTCAAGAAACGCTTAATTTATGTCGATTGTGCGTGTGCGTGAATTAGAAAAAATTATACAAAAGCTGGAGGAGGAATGAAAAAAAGCGGGTCGCATGCAAAACGAGACAGTTTTCGCGTAAAAATTAAAACTCGTTTTGCAAAATATATCCCCCGCGCTACAACTCGCATTAAAACTCGTGTACCACTCCCTTCCTTTAAGTGTATCGTTAAATTTTACAATTATCACGAGTCCCTCTTTCTTTGTCCCTTTTTTTAACGTTAATTAAAATTAATTATCCTTTCACTTTGGTGTAATTAAGCCAAACGTAATTACAACTTCTATTATTATTGTTATTACCCCGATTATTGTTACCGTTCCCCAAGAATTCCGTATGTATGGCTTGAAATGTTTCTTTGATTAAAATCACAAACGCGTTTCGTTAATTTGCGTATTTTTCCCAAAGATAGGGATGGAGAGAATGAAGGGATCAAAATTAACGTTTCTTCTCGTTGCCATGGAGAAGATATTTTTTCTTCCTTTTTTAGTAAATTTTCTTCCAAGACGCAAGGATTCGATCGTTGAATCGCGCTTGGACAAGTGGTATAAGTCGATTATTAAGCGGTAGCAGTGATCAGTTATTGACACATAAAACAGTTATGATCCAGGCATGGCTGGTGTAAGTTAATCGATAAATGTATAGTATAGATCGATAAGGCAAGTGATATAGGCGAATTATCGATAGGACAAGTGGAATAACACAATCGTGGCCAGACAAATAGCGTAACTCGCAAGTGGTATAAGTCGATTATTAAGCAGTGATCAATCATTGACAGATAAAACAGTTATGATCTAGGCATGGCTGGTGTAAGCTAATCGATAAATGTATAGTATAGATCGATAAGGCAAGTGATATAGGCGAATGATCGATAGGACAAGTGGAATAACACAATCGTGGCCAGACAAATAGCGTAACTCGCAAGTGGTATAAGTCGATTATTAAGCAGTGATCAGTCATTGACAGATAAAACAGTTATGATCTAGGCATGGCTGGTGTAA
>NW_025222279.1:4713450-4725174 GCF_014066325.1 Apis laboriosa
TATATATATATATATATATATACATACATGTATATATATATGTGAAAAGAAGAGATATATATTAACAAAAATTATATAAAATTATTCTTCTCGAAGGAATTCTCGAGTAACATTCTCTATCTATCATAAACTGTAAAATTACGAATATACGTTCCACCTATGTTCTACCAATATTTTATCCCTAGATTTATGTATATATATATATATATATATATATACACATACATGTATATATATATGTGAAAAGAAGAGATATATATTAACAAAAATTATATAAAATTATTCTTCTCGAAGGAATTCTCGAGTAACAAGTTCTTATTTTTGTAAATAAAATTTACAAAGTGGAAAATATTACGATATGAAAAAAAATCGAAACTCGAAACCTATAAAAGGAATATTAAAATAGAAAAAGAAGAAGAGAAGAAATATTTTTATAAAATTTACAAAGTGAAAAGTATAACGAATATCAAAGAAAAAAAGTTCTCGAAACTTATAAAAAAGAATATCATATTTAAAAAAAAAGGGAAAAAATTCTACAAAAGTTAAGATAAGATCAATAACATTTAACGAGAAAAATAATACGATTATTCTCGCACGTTACGCAGTGCACAACAACGTTACCTTCAATTCCCTTCAATATCAAATTATCTCTCTCCCTCTTTCTCGAGGAAAATTTTCTCGAGGAATATCCTCGAACCGTTCAAAGATAGCCTCGACGAGGTATAAAATCGAAGTGTTTCGAGACGACGCTGATTCCTGGTTATTTTTCCGGTCCGGGTGATAAGGGGGGGAGGAGGCCGAACGGAAGAGTTGCCAGCCCGTTTCCCTCGTTTGCCGCATTTTCCAACCCCCTTCTCACCCTTCCTCCCTCCCCCTCCTCCTCCCCTATCCTTTTGTTTTCTCAGCTGCACCGGGCCCTCCTTAGCCGGCTGAGCCAGCGGCTGAAACTGACAGCCCTGCGAGAAACACGTCCTTGTTCCCCGTGTTACCCGTCGTACATAAACGCTACGTATGTACACTTCATCGCGATAAAACTGTGCGCAACTCGCGGCTATGTATCATCTCGCGGTGATGCCAGAAAAATGTTCTAATTTCCTCCCCCATGGAGTTGCTTTTCATCGTTTTTTACGCTTTCTTTTACATTTCTTTTTTTTTTTTTTTACTTTATTTCTTATTTTGTTCTCGCGTACGATTACGTGGAAAATCCGATAACGAATGATCAATAAAAGAAGAAATATATTCTTCTTTTTTTTTTTACAACTATGTCTTGCATAAATTTCGTCTAGATCGAATATTTTGGTATGCTCGTGATCGGGCAGAGAAATTTTCTGTTCCAATGGAAATAAGATTTTTGAATGTGAAATGACGTACCTTTTACAAGAATTTACAAGTTTAATTGTTAAAATGAAATTAAAAGGTTACAGATGTTCGTATCAACTCCGTATCTCGTACTTTATAATAAAATAAAAAAAATACTTTATAATAAAATAAAAAGTAACGTACTTTACATACGGATTCGTGTGTACGCGTATCCGAAATCCGGAATTATTGTAACGTATAACGTGGTTACTCTTGTTTATCGGCTCTTTGTTAATTTGAAACAGATCAATCATGTTTCGACGCGATGATTATAGATAATCATTAGATACGATAGATAATTTCAAACAGGAGTTTGATAGTTTCAAGTTGCATTATTTTCACTCCTTTATTTTTACATACCCTTCTCTACGAAAACCTCTCATTCGATTAATTCGGGGATGTTTTTATCTTTGCTTTATTTCGTCGAGAAGAAAAGAAACACGAAAAAAGAATAATCCATCTGTTCGAGATCATTCATTTTCCTCGACAAAACCTCCTCGACGATCTTCCAATTAAATATCCATCCAGAAGAAAAACTAACGACCAATTAACCAACCCTTCCCAACAATTTTTTCTTTTCGCATTAATAATTTCGAAGCTTCGCTACATCATCCGGACGCCATCAAAATATTAATTAACGAACGAATTACAAAACACGATTCCCCGAACACGAAGACAAAAAACGCCAGGGTAAAAGTTATCCCGGGACAATATTATTATTTCCCTTCCGTGTTCATTAATTAAAATATCATTTTTTCTTTTTCCTTTTTTTTTTTTTTTTTTTTTAAATTCAGCGACACACACAGAGAGAGACAGAGAGGGAGAAGGAAAAAAAAAAAAAAAAAGAAGAAATTCTCGTTACACTCGTTATACCCATATCTTGGAAAATTTCATCATTGCCATCGGGTTATATCCGCGTTACAGCGATGCGAATGAAAATGCAATTTGCTCGGGAAAAGCGGAAGCGTGGCGTTGAAATATTCATCCGGGTTTTGGAGGGAGGAGTTTGGGGAGGAGTTTGAAACGCGAACGAGAGACAATAATCGTTAATTAAACAGCGCGGGATCTTGAAGCGAGCGAGGGGAGGAGGAGAGGGGAGGGGGGGGAGAGCGAGGAAAGCGAGGCAGCTGTCTACTTAACGGGATTCGAGGAATAAAGGAAAAAAAAAATGTGCAACGCTGTAACGCGCGATGGCCGATTTTCGTTTCTTGAAAACATGGCAACTGTGCACGAAAATTGCGCGCGAGGATCGTTCGCGCGATGAAAAACGCGGTTATAAGAGGCGTTGCGAGACGATAACAATTCGGATCGAATTTCGTGACTTTTGCGAGAACGGAAGAGCAATAACAATAATTTTCATATTTTCATTCTGAAAACTCGATAGCGAGTTTTCGTTATTGTAACGATACGATTTATGATAATTAATAACAAATTTCGAAAAGGTAGAGTTGATTTGAAATTGATTTAAGGGTCACAATGAAGCGAAAAATTCGTTTGAAAGTGGAGGGGGTGGAGGATTGTAAATGGAGGAGTAGGGGAAACGTTTCGTATATTTTAATTACGCTTGTGCTCGTTCTTTGAACATTTTTGAAAGTGTACAACGTTAATAGTTTTCGTAGAACATGCATTAATTTCATCCACGTAAAGTTGAAAACTTCATCGGGTTTTATTAATTTTTTTTTTTTTTTTTTTTTTTTTTTTTTGCTAGGAAAGAGCTTTTGGCAGTTTATATACGAAATATAATATTTAAAATCAAATAGATTTTGCATCTTTTCGCGTGTACTTCTGCAATATTTGCACCGTTTTTTATTGTATTTAGAAATTTTTAACTTTAAATAGAGAGCGCCGTAATGGAGAAGAAGAGTAGTAAATGGAAGGAATTTCTAGATATTAAAAACACTATACACGACTAGCGAGGATATACATAATAATTTTGGTTTCTTTTGGTAGTTTTAATTATACGGTTAAAATATTTGAAAAAGGTAATTAATTAAAAAAAAAAAAAAAAAAAAGAGAAAATGAACGAGATAGAAATCGAAATAATTTTAATCTCGATAGATTAAACGGGGAAAAGAAGAGATATTTTACACGTTGTTACGTATAAAAAAAAAAAAAAAAGAAAATAATATTTAAATTAATTAAAACATCTTAATACACATGAGTTTATATTATACCACGAATACATTTTCATAAACGAAATAATTAATCGCGTATAGCAACGCAATATTTTACCGAGTTGCATCTCTGCGATGAACCTGTTATTACTTTACATAAATTTCGTACAGAAAATAAATTATTTTAATCATATGAATCACCGAGCCAACTTCGGAACACATAAACAAGAATTTATAAAACGAAATAACGTTTTGCGAAATTTATAATCCGAATAATTGCAAACTTAATTTCCCTTCTTCCTTCTTTTCTTCGTGATATCTCGCCTATATCCATCATCGAAATCGTGCTTTCAAACACCGTTCAGAAATTCCTTGTTGCGTTTATACGCGTAAAGATGCGACTCGTACATTTATTGCGCGAATTGGCAATCGCTGTTTCGAATCCCTTCCGTTTGCTTCTTTTTTTTGAACCGAGACATAATGAGACATTATGAACTCTGTGTGGTAGAACAAAGGCACGATTCACGTCTATAACTATAACATATAGTTGATTTCTTTATTAAATATATTCCTTCTTACCGCGTATTCTTTATTTTAATCATCGAATCACTTCACGATCCCTTCCAAAAGAAACCATAAAAACGAAAGAAACAACGAGAGTGAGACGATAAAAGTATCATCAAACTCGAAGAAAACATCAAAAAATCAAAAAAAAATATCATCCTTCTTATCGTATATTCTTCGTTTTAATCGAATCACTTCAATAATTCTCTTTCCAAAAGAAAATAAAAACGAAAGAAACAACGAAAATGAGATGTGATAAAAGTATCATCGAACTCGAAGAAAATACCAAAAAAATCAAAAAAAAATATCCTTCTTACCATATATTTTCCATTTTAATCGAATCACTTCAATTATTTCCTCCAATAATTCCTGTTTCAAAATCAACGAAATGAAAGAGACAACGAGAGTGAGACACGATAAAAGTATTATCGAACTCGAAGAAAACATCAAAAAATCAAAAAAAAAAAATATCATTCTTCTTATCGTATATTCTTCATTTTAATCGAATCACTTCACAATCTATTCCCCCTCCAATAATTCCCCTTCCAAAAGAAACCAACGAAACGAAAGAGACAACGATAATGAGACGCGATAAAAGTATCATCGAACTCGAAAAAAAAATATCAAGTTCATCGAAGCAAAAATGCACGAATTATCAATTACTGTACGATCGGCCATCGTCGGTCGAACAAACTACCTAACGATCAATCTCAACCCTTTTCTCCACGTGCATAAAAGCGGAACGTTAAACTCACGGCACGGAAATAATAAATCCGTACGCTCGAAGGGTACTTCATGAATTCGTTAGTACTCGAGCCTTTTAGACCTCGTGCTCCGCCGCGACTGTGGTATTCGCGGTTTAAAATGGCGAGAAACAAGGCCGTGAGAGAGAGAGAGAGAGAGAGAAAGAGAGAGAGAAGAAGAAGGGTGGTTGGCAGAGATGCGAGGAGACAATTTGCGGGTGTAGCTAATTACAAGGTTCGTTACGAAAGCGTGGAACGATTTCGAATTTTCTCCTCTTTCCAATTTTCTTCTCCTTCTTCTGCCTTCTCCCCCTCTCCCTTTTTTTCTCTCCTCTTTGTTCATCGATTCGATGAACCATATTTATTTATTTATGAGGATTGTTATAAAGAAGCGAATAATTTCGGGGCGAAATTGTTTCTCGTTTTCACGGATGTAATTGTCGGAGTGTAATTATTTCGAGTAATTATTCATAGCAGAGACTTGAATTTGGGACAAATTTCGCGGAATCGTGCTTTTTTTCTACGGATCAGAACACAAGAGGAAGGGCACGAATTTTCTTTCCCTTCTTCGTCTCCCTCTTTTCTGTTTGTTCATCGATTCGTGTCGAGAGATCGGTGGAAGAAAGTTTGGAGTGGAATGGAAATTATTCTTCGTACGAACGTAATTGAGCAGAATCGTGCTTTGTCGCTCGTAGACGAAGAGTTTCGAATTTTTCTCTTTTTCCTGTTTTGTTCATCGATTCGTATCGAGAGATCGATCGAAGGATTCCGTTTTATTTATGATTATCGGTGGAAGAAAGTTTGGAATGGAAATTATTTTTCTCCATTGTCGACGAATCTAATTTCGTGTAATTATTCATAACGGAGGATTGAATTTGGGACAAATTTCTTCTGATCGAGAACCATGTTTTTTCGCTGGAATGGAGTCTCGTACAAACCTCGAACAAGACGAGAGATATATTTCGAATTTTCTTTTCCTTCTTCTCTCTCTTTTCTCTTTTTGCTCATCGATTCGTATCGAAAGAAACGACTCGGTTCTACGATTATGATTATCGTATCGTGGAAGAAGTAAGAGATAGAATAAAAATTATTTTTCGCTCGTGTGGAGCGTTGAACGAATGAGAATAAGACGACTTCTTTTCTTTTTTTCCCGTTTGTTCATCGATTCGTGTGGAGAGATCGGTCGATAAAAGCGATTCCATTTTATTCATGGTTATCGATGGAAGGAAATTTTGAGAATGTTTGAAATTATTTTTCGTCTCCACGGATGTAATTGTCGAAGAACGCGAGTGTAATTTCGCGTAATTGTTCATAGCAGGGACTCGAATTTGGCACAAATTTCGCGAAACGGTCGAGAACCATATTTTTTCACTAGGATGACTCACGCGCGCCAGAACAAGACGATTAAATAATTTTCTACCCGTCAATTCGCTTAATTGCATGTCGTAAATATCTTCCCGTCCTCCGTTTTTTACGATTTTCCGTTTCAGATAACAAAATTTTCAATAAAATAACAACCGTATTAATTGTTTAATTAAAAAATAACGAAATTGCATATCGATAATGGATGAACAAAGACGTTTGCCGTTTGTCTTTGCGTTTTTAGTTTGAACTCATTTCTCTATTTATAAGCTTCTTCCATGGTGAAAAAGAGGTTGCAGTCACGTTTATTGACGCGTATAGTCCCCCGAGTCGCTGTCAAACGCGAGATATACGGTGGTGATGAGTGGATAAAAAGCGTGGCTATTTTCGAAACGGAGACAGGCAGAGGCAGAGGGGAAACCGGTCTAAATAGATCAAATCCAGTACACCTTTTACAATTATGCGAAACGCGTTAATTGAACGCGAACGTTCGCGTTCAAGTTTTATCAACGATCGTTCATTTAAACTCTCCTTCCCGCAAAACAAGTTACTTTTCAATCTTTCAATATTTTTACGCGAAATGTACGAAATATAAATAAAATCTCGTCAGAGAAGGGAATATGGGAATTTTTGAGTTCGAATGAAATATTCGATAATGATAAAATATAATTAATCGAACCTTTCGAATATAACTTTGAATATAAACTTAACGAAGATCTATCATGGAAGATCGTTTATGTAAATATTCGTTTTTGGGAATTATCTGTCGCGCTCTCGTTTTATGGACTTTAAATTTTTGATTCCATTTGTTATTGGCACTCCAACGCTCATCCAACGTGAGTAGTAACTCTGATATTCTCTTCGTCCATTCGAAAATCTACATTTTCGAATACAGATAAAAGACAGATGGAAAGATCGAATCGAATCGAATACAAGCGTTTTCTCGAGCCACTTCTTATTAGAAAAGTTGTCGGCATCGTTTCGTAACTTCTCATACTTGTAACTTTCCGTTCATTTTCACAGATTTTCCATCCACAGAGAGAGAGAGAGAGAGAGAGAGAGAGAGAGAGAGAGAGAGAGAGAGAGAGAATGGCATTAGCGCGCGAGCATGATTATGCGAAAAAACTTGGCTATTTCTCTGAAAAGCGGGAAAACTGGAAATCCACGATGCGAGGGGAACGCGGCGCACGATGTCAACAATCGGCCAACGGCCACGGAAGGTTTTCATCCGGGTCCAACTTCCATTTCCCGCAGCTCGGTGACGTGGAGCAAAACAACCCCATTTCATCAGAGACAAAGAGAAACAACGGGGGACGAAGAGAGAAAAGAAAGAAAAAAAACAAGGGAAGGGAGAGAAAAAAGAAAAGGAAAGGAAGGGAAAAAGCAACGAGAAGCATTGTTTCTTTGTTGCCAAAGTAACGTTGATTCCGTTTCGAAGAAAAAACACTCCTCTCGTCGAATGCAAAGGGTGATGAAGGAATAGATCTCGAGAACGAGAGGGAAGGAGGGTGGTTGGAATATCGCGAGAAAATTTATTCGCCCTAGAAATAATTAGTTAGATTTTTCACGCAGTTCTTTTTTAACTGGTGGAGTGATATTACGGCCGTTGGATTTTATAATGTATACGAGGAATGGGGCCGCGACACGAGCGAAATTAAAAAGGAAGCCACGATTTATGGAGGGAGGGGGGGGGGGACACGTGTGGACAAAACGGCAGGATTTCGGTGCTCGTAAAGGGCGGAATGCGGCGGCTTTCCGGCCACCGCGCGGTTTTATATATCATCGTGAAATGAAGTCGGTTTAATCGTCCAACGTCAGTGATATCGGGTTTTCGTGCTTCCACATTACGACCACCGTAGAATCGCCACGATAAGTTTCAAGAAGGTTCTACCTTTGTCGAAATCGTAAAGGATAACAGTTCTGCCCCTTTCTTCCATTTTATTCGTCCCCTGAAATTATTGATGTGCTTGCCTTCAAGGCACATTATCGCTTTACACTTTCGATCGCGATAATGTCCATTCCATTATCTTATTCTATTCTGCAAATTCTCGATCTCGTCGGAAACAACATTGATTTGTACTACTTCGCCTCGGTCTATTTGTCGAAATGATTATCGATCCGGACTACTCTTTTGATAATTGCGTTTTACTTGTATCCCAATGTATATATCGATCTTTTTTTTGAGTTGAATGTTTGAATGTTTCGCGAGGTTAGAAGCACGCGGATGGATAAAAGATTGCAGAGTTGGTGCGAAACAGGACTGAAAAGTGTAAAATGGCGATAGAAGGATAGGGGGAGGATAAGGGGATTATTATCGAGTCCGAGGGAATCGATGTCCGACAGGTGGAAAATTACCGTGAATATTATCCAAGGAGATGGAGGGCCAGGTACGCACAAAAGGATTCAATTTTCCCGTGGAGATACAGACGAAACGATAACAACGTTGTACGGGGAGGGGGATGAAGAAAATATAGATTCGAGGAGGAAGAGAGGGTTGCGTCACGAGCATGCCTCCATAACGAAACGATAAGATTTATTATAATCCATTGAAATATTAGATCATCACGGTGAAACGTCTGCTTTTCGATCTTTTTTCTGTACGTGAATCAAAGCAAGTAGAGAGTTTATATTACGACAAAGCAACGAACGATTATTCCAAACTTTTATTTTTCAATCTTCGACTTCAATTACGTTGATTGAAGATATTATTAAGTCGATCATTTCGTCTATAGTACGATAGAGCAACGAATAAGTATCTATCGTCTTCAATCTTTGGCTTTAATTTTTTAAATAAATTAGAAGATCACTTCGTATTCTAATATGCTAGAGCATCGAACGAATTGCCTTCAAGTATCTATTTTTGTCCTTTGAAGATATTATAGATTCATTTCAATTATAATGTGTTAAAAAATCGACTTATATATCTTCATCAGGATTACTTGCTTCCAAGTGTCTACTTTTCACCCTTTAAAGACATTGTAGATTATTTCAACTATAATAAAAAATCGACTTATAATATCTTCATTAGGATTACTTATTTCCAAGTATCTGCTTTTCACTCTTTGAAGACACTATAGATTCATTTCAACTGTATGCTAAAAAATTGACTTATAATATCTTCATCAGGATTACTTGCTTCCAAGTATTTATTTTCCTTTCAAGAAACTATAGATTCATTTCAACTATATATCAACTAAAAAATAGACTTATGATATCTTCATCTTCATTACTTGCCTCCAAGTGTCTATTTTCCTTTCAAAAAATTATAGATTTTCAACTATATGCTAAAAAATTGACTTATGATATCTTCATCAGAATTACTTGCTTCCAAGTATTTATTTTCCTTTCAAGAAACTATAGATTCATTTCAACTATATGCTAAAAAATTGACTTATGATATCTTCATCTTCATTACTTACCTCCAAGTATCTATTTTCCTTTCAAGAAACTATAGATTCATTTCAACTATATGCTAAAAAATTGACTTATGATATCTTCATCTTCATTACTTGCCTCCAAGTATCTATTTTCCTTTCAAAAAATTATAGATTCATTTCAACTATATGCTAAAAATTTGACTTATAATATCTTCATCAGGATTATTTGTTTCCAAATGTCTATTTTCCTTTCAAGAAACTATAGGTTCATTTCAACTATATGCTAAAAAATTGACTTATGATATCTTCATTTTCATTACTTGCCTCCAAGTGTCTATTTTCCTTTCAAAAAATTACAGATTCATTTCAACTATATGCTAAAAATATGACTTATGATATCTTCATCTTCATTACTTGCCTCCAAGTGTCTATTTTCCTTTCAAGAAACTATAGATTCATTTCAACTATAATAAAAAGATCGACTTATAATATCTTCATCTTCATTACTTGTCTCCAAGTGTCTACTTTTTATCCTTTAATGACACTCACATAAATTCATTTCAACTATAATAAAAAATACTTTTATATAATTATAATATCTTCATCAGGATTACTTGCCTCCAAATATTTGCTTTTCCTAACCCTAACCCTTTGGTTTTCCTAAATAAATTGAAGATAGATCGCTTCGACTATAATAGAGCATCGAACAACTTAATACCTTCATTTTCTACATTGAAAAATTGAAAAATTTATTTCGATTCTCAACAGAAAAAATTACGCATCATGGATCGTACTCTTTAGTCTCTTCCCTAATACACCACCGCGGAACAGTCGATTCTTTCGAAGAAAAATATAGCGGGGATAGATAATCCCTACGATAAAGCGGGCAATCGTTTTGAAAACCCGTAATAAAAATTAGATCAACGAAACGGGCGCGAACGCGACCCCCACCACTCAACTGCAATTTTACTTTTGGGTAGACTTTTTACTACTTGGGGAAGATTGAACGGCTATTAAGATCCCCGGCGACATTTAACACGCATTCAGGGGGTTACCTTTCGGGGGTTTCTTCCCCGTGAATTTACTCGAAGGAGGAAACTGGATAAGGGACGAGTTATTGCTGTATAAGAAGAAAACGGTAAATTATGCTTGGCGAGAGGGTCGCCTCGTTTAACGCGCCTCTGAATTTCATGATTTATTATAATTTTCACGCTGTGCCGAGCTGTGCTCTTCTCGCCAAAGATGGTGAAATATTCTGAATACGTTTGGCGAATCGTTTGACCGAATCTATTATTATCTCGATCGTTGATGCCGTGCTCTCGAATAATTCGTCCAAGAGTTTGCGGTGCAATTTTTACTTATTTGAGAGAGAAAGTAAAAATCTATTTATTTCGATCGAGAAAAAAAAATGAAGAAGTTGAAAATGGATCGTTGTTGTTATTATTATTATTATTATTATTATTTATCGATCTGTTTGAAATAGAATCGTGTAAGGTTGGAAGAAGATTAAAATTCACGAGAGGTGTAATGTACAATAATTGGATAATATTGGTAATTGAAAATTATAAAATTTGGAATGAAAAATGGATAAGAAAAATTGTAATATCTTGATCTTCCTTTCGTGAAAAATTCAACTTTCTGCTTGAGAAGATTTAAAACGAAAAATTATTCAATCTCGTTCGACGCGGTTTTAAAAGATTCGAGGCAAGAAAAAATATTTCACCGAGGAAAATGTTGAAAAAAACTTTCTCGTCCTCTTCAACCTTTTTATCATTTCAAATCCATGTTTTACATTTCCACCGCGTCCACCGTCTACATTTCAAAATCGCAAAATCTATTTTCGAACGAAACGAAACGTAAAAAAAGAAAAAGAAAAAGAAAAGGCGAAGGAGAAAAGAATATTAACACGTGGAGAAAGGATTAATAATCGATCGAACAAATTGTTCCCTCGACTTACTATACAAATTTCGCAATTTCGATTAATTTTCACGGGAATTTGCCGGGAATTCGCGAGAAATTATCCGCCGAGGTGTCGATATCCGAAACCAGAACAATCGATTGTATTTCGAGTGAATCCCGACGTTACGTGTAAATTGAAGATGGAAAAGGATGTGTTGCGTGGAAAAATTTCGCGAAGAACGTGGAAGGAGAGAGAGAGAGAGAGAGAGAGAGAGAGAGAGAGAGAGAGAGAGAGAGAGAGAGAGA
>NW_025222279.1:4725396-4778246 GCF_014066325.1 Apis laboriosa
CAACGCGGAGGAAGACCCGAAGTGAACCGGAAGAAACGGGTATTTTTCTTGGTGCAAGAAAGGGAGAAAACTCGGAAGAAAAAAGTGGCGTTCGAAGAAAACGCCTCGTTTTATCGGATAAAAACGCGATTGCGGAAAGTTGGCCGAGTTTTATGAGGATATTTTTTAAACTCGAACAACAGAAATCGAGTTGCCAATTGTGTAAGCGAGAAACGAGTGAAACGCGAAAGTTGAGTTGTATACGCGGGTATTCATCGCGGACAGAGATAAAATTAAAGATTAAATATTTTAAAGTCTTTCCAATCTCTTCCTTCGATCCTAAATTTTATTTCTTCCATAAATATTTGTTTTCTTTTCCTTTTCTTTTTTTTTTTTTTTCTTTTCTTGATATATCAAGAAAAATCTAATATTTCTCGCAAAGAGACGTTGAACTAATATTTGTTCTTGATATACAAAATAAAACTTTATTCTCTCGATATATATATACATACACTCGATAAAAATCGGCGAAAAATCCTAGCCAATTATCTTCGTATCTCAATTCATATTCCCGATGCGTAAATTTGCTTAACGTTTTTCATACATTTATGTGACGCACGGATCGTAAACGTACTCCCCCCCCTCCCCTCGAACGGCAAACAGAATTTGAAATCATCCGCGCGATGTATAAATATAATCGAATGAGAAGTATTCGAGCCGCATAAAATAGGGCGGGAAATTCTAATTTTCGAAAATTGTATCGATGTCACGTACACGCGTGTCGGTTGATCACGCGGAATTCAGCGGATTCGCGGAGAGGAACGAAAGAATGGGGAGGAGGGGGGGGAGGGGGGGGGAGAGGCAATATACGCATCGGCAAAAAATGTTTGGCCGGTGATGGTCGTAAATTTTTATTAGAGGGTAAAAAAACGCGCGTTATCGAGGCGCATTTATCAACGGAACCGAACGGCGATGTTGAAGCAAGAGTTCGGCAGAGGGGAGATTCATTGGCTACGAAATAATAAAAATCCTTTTTTTCAAAATGGAGAGATGCCGAGTGATTTGTACGCGCAATTTTCCCAGTCGCAAATAATATTCTCTCGAGAGGGAGAGAGAAAGAGAGAGAGAGAGAGAAAGGGAGGACATTTCGAATTTTGAAATAGATTTTCGTTCTCGAATGGGACACGGTGATCTTATTCGATCGTAATATTCGTTGAAATATTTTTAGGTTGGAAGATTTAAAACGATGACTTTGCGACTTTATTCAATTATTTCTCTGGTAAAATAAGTTGATGACGATTTTTGGTATTATTTATTGCTCGCCTTGAATCGATTAATCTATATTATTTATTTCATACCCGTCTTTTACTTTGGCCATACAATTACAGAGCTACTCCACTTGTCCGATCGTGATTATATTACGCTACTTATTTAGATGAGCTACGTTCCATTCTATTCATTTAACTCGCTCAATCGATAACTATACTACTTCTGAACAGCTTAATTTCGGAAGGTAACATAGGTTTCCTTGAAATTCTAGTAAAAACTCCTATCTTTTTGAAAAGTAATACGATTCAAGAGGCAAGGAGTTACAGGATTAAATAATTTCCGGAAATTTATTCATTAGTACGTTCAATTTATTCACGCGGGAAACGTGAAAAATATCTCGTCGGATGTTTCCATTGGCGCGAGGGGGGGGAGAGCGAGGGAAGAGGAAAAAGTCGAAAGGTGTAAGTATATGAAAATGAGAAGTAGGTTTCTCGGAAGAAAGGAGCGGAAAGCTCCCGTGGAAGTCGCCGTTTAAAAGAATTGCAAGAACTTAAAAGAGAGCAACGAGAAACGGACTGGCGTCAAACGGGCGTGAAACAAAAGGTGCGAAACAATACGATTCCTTATACACCGTGAGAACCATCTTTCTTCCCAACCTGAAATTTATAAGTCGTGGAAAATTTTCCGGAAAATCACGAGAATCGTTGTCGAGCGAAGGTGTCGCTAGAAAATCGATGCAATTTTTCCTGATGGCGAACAGATAATTTAATTAATTTTAGGATTTTAAGAAAATTATCGAAAATCTTGAGGAAAATCACGAGTATCTTTGACAAATGAAGAAGTGATTTAAAAGTCGATGCTATTTTTATTTATAGTGAATGGGTTAGGAATTTTAGATTTGTAGGAAAATCGTTTAGAAAATCTTTGACAAGTGGAGATGTGGCACAAAAGTCGATGCAATTTTTATTTATAGTGAATAGGCTAGGAATTTTAGATTTGTAGGAAAATCCTTTGGAAAGTCACGAGAATCTTTGACAATGAAGCGAAGATATGATTCATAAAAACTACAAATTTTAAATTTATTGAAAAATTATTTATATTTTAATGCTATTTAAGAACAACATTTATTTTGAATTTCTGATGTTTATTATAATTATCATTAGTAGAATTTATTGAATTAAAATATATTTATTATATCATCGTAGCGCTGAAATTATACGAAAACCAATAATTATTTAGATGAATTTGATATCCAGAATTTTGCAAATTTATTGCTTAATTAACGATAATAGTGAATACGTTAGATAAACAGATAATATATTATTATATATCATATATTATAATTATCATAAACAGAATCACTGGATAATAATTACATTGTTAAATCATTCGAGATATTATTAATCGATTTAATAATAACATATTTACAAATGTGCTTCGTTTTTTTCTTTCCCTTTCCCGAGAAAATAAAAAATACCCCCACGAAGATAGAGATGAAAAATAAAAATCACTTTAGAACAGAGAAAACATTGCTGGAGGCGAGATTCGTCGTATTAGATTGACGTATTTCCTGAATTTACCATGGTAAATCCAACCACCCGTTTCCAAGATAATTGGACACGGGCTTACAAGTCTTTTCAAGTCTTTTCAATTCTCGAAAAGATAAACATTTGAAAAAAGAAACCACGCTTTCACTTTCTCCACAATTATGATTCAAAACTTCATCGCAAATTTCAAAAACAAGGAATAAAAACGATAGATTAGAATTTTTCCAATTCTTCAAACGTATACAAAAAACCCTCGACGGGCAACAATCACAACTCAAAATCCGCGTTTCATTTCGATGGTGTTCCACTTTGAGACAAAACACGACGGATCGAAGGAGGATTCCTTAGTTGAAAGGAGAGGGAGGGATTCTTCTTTTTAGGGAAAGAGAGAGAGAGAGAGCGAGGCGGCCGATTAGCGGTCGCGAAAGTGGGGGAAAACGGGGCCAATGCGAATAAAGAGAGCGGATACAGGGGAATGGAACAGTTGGGTCGGATGGAAAAGAGGCCCCAGGACAAGCGAAGGGGATAAAGGTGAAATCTAAGACCCGAGTGGAGGGATCGAAGCTTTCGGCCCCCATGAATTTTCGTAAAAGCCCTCGAATTGCCCCCCCCAAGACGTGGATGAAAGCCCATTTGAATCGTCTATTCTACTCCTGTGCGCCGCTTCTGTGCTTCGCGCGTGTTCGCTCCTCGCTGTCTCCCTGCGAAACTCGGCTCGGAGGGGAAAGTCTTTCATCCCCCCGACGGCGAGGCGTTACGAAACGGAGACGCCAACTTTTGCTCGAGCCGGTGAAGACAATTGGATCCCGACCAAACTGGAAACCGTTGTTTCTCGTTTGTCTCAGGTATTCGGGAATGGAATTCTTGCCTGGAGTTTAAGCTTACCTTTCCTCACGCGTCTCTCCTCCTCTTCTTGCCACATGAATTGTTACAATCCTACGCTCAATTATGAAAATTCTTCTTCTATTTTCCACTCGTTTCCTTTGTTTAGTAACGTAAAGTAAATTGCAATTTTACGTTCGTAAATAGTGGTGAATGAATATTTTAGAAAAATAGGTGATGTTATATATCCAATTTTTATCCGAATTAGAGAAATATTTAATTCGGATACGGAATTTTAGTATAAGTTATAGTAGAAATAAACCAAAATAGAATTAAAAATTACCATCAAATTATAAAACTCTTAGTAGTTTTCACAAATAATTTGACTAAGAATCGTTAACTTAATTATGCAAATACGTGTGGGCGGCCGTTAAAGTATTAATGGCAGAGAGAAAGTACAGAACGAGATATGACTCTTGATAAATAATTTTCGAAAGAAAATTGAAGCAAAAAATTAACTACAACTACCATTATCTAAATTTGACTAAAATCAACATCGAATAATTTAATCCCTTTGAATCTGAATTTTAAAGAATTAAAAAATCGAAGGGGAATAAATTCATCATCGGGATACAAAGAGGAAGGACTTTCATCTCTCGTGTGATTTCCAGCCATTTTGTTGCACAACAAACGCGGAATCAGAGGATACAACGCAATGAATTCGATTGCATGCACGGACGTTTAATTGATCGAATAACACAAATCTAGGTTGTACGGCAACTTGGATGAAAACGCTCCTTCCAGAAATATTCGGCCTCGTTCATTTTCGATCGAGGAAGAGCATTGGATTGATTGCGATCTTCTATTTAATTATTAAACCGTACGAGTAGTGATTTATGTAAAATTATATAATGTGAAATTTAATTTTAGAAAAGAAAGGATTCAAAGATAATTATAAAAAGATATCATTCTCCGATTCTGATAATTTTTTGATGATCAGATATGTTGTCAGGCTCGTCATTTTGGATTTTGTGAAGATTTCAATCGGTCGTGTCATTAATTCTGTTATTAAATTTAACCAAAATTCAACATAAAATTCATGAAATCAGGGATCAGATAAATTTTAAATTCGACGCCAATTAATTTATGTTGATTCAAAGTTTAATTTCTTAAATCAAAATTGAATAAAGACTGTTGGCTCCGATTTAAAATGATGTCTTGGATGATATTACAAAAAGTCTATTACAAAAATATCTCTTTATAAATATTTATCGAATCCGGTTTCAAAAAAAGGTTTAAAAAGAATCGAAATAATGGAAATGGGAGAATTTTTGGAATTATTCCGCAAATCAAGGAATAACGCGGAATTTTAATATTTTTCCACGTCATGTATAATGTTTCCAGCACACGTTGAGCCTTTTGTTGAGAAAAATTTTCGCACAGTGATGTTTTCAGTGCATACAAAACAAGCGATAGCGTGTACCATCGATAGTGCACGTGGTCTGAATGAAAAGTCATGTAAAACCGACTCTCTAAAAAAAAGAAAAAGAAAAAAAAAAGAGCGAATATCAACGATATTTATACGTATCCCAAATTGAAGGTGATTTTAAGAAATGTATAAAAATAAATAATTCTTTTCACGGGTAATTTAATTTTTCCGACAGAAAAATTCAGAATGAAAGAAATCGTCGTGCAATTGCAAAATGTTAGTGATAATATTCGTGGAAAAATTCTGCAAATTCGAGGAATTAAATGAATAATCGTTGCGAATGAAAAATCGTACGACAAAGATTTTTTTTTTAAAGAAAGAAAATTAAATGGTCTCCAGCCGTGAATCTTAAGCCGATTTGTACGCACAAAACTGCATCAAATTACAAAACATTTGGGGACATTTGCCGGGGAAGATAATATTAATTCGGTGAAAAGAGGATGAATTGAGCGACTCGTAAAATCTCTTTTAAAGTTATTACGATTTAACAATCTAAATTAACTAAAGAATGTTTCTGAAAAACTAGACCTCTTTCAGACCTTAAAAAAGGAATCTCAATCCCCTCCGTGTCTTCTCGGTTAACAACGGCGCAAACAATTTTCATTGTCACAGATTAAATAAATGTAAATCTCTACTTCGTAATAATAACAATTCTATACAATTTTCAAGTATAACATTTCATTATTCCTTTCCATGAAATTCCAAAAAATTTAAACGATACATTTTAAACGATACTTTTTAAAAAAGAAAAAAAAAATAAATAAATAAAAGAAGAAAGAAAAATTTTAGTCGAAATACATAACTGTTCCTACGCAAATAGACTTTTATTCTTAAAAACTCGTGCCTCCGGTATAATAAAACCGGGCTATATACACGAAAGAAATGCGTTTACATCTCGGAGAAAAAATGACGGAAATTCTTTAAAAAGAAATTGCATCTTCGAGACTGGTGCACGTACGCCCCATAAATTCCATAAATTTCCGCAACGAGTGTTTAAAATGCTTTTATTGCGTTAAATCGAGTCCATCCGAGTCCATGTCGCGACTTCCGAGCCGCGATTTTTACTCAATTTTTAATCAAACGTTTCTCAAATCATCTCACCCGCCAAACAGCTCGATATCACCTCGTTCGAATATAAAAATTATATTTAAACAAATTTCCGCATATTTCGTGCAAACCGTTGTCGACGAATCAATTCACATCGTTACACTACTCGCGTAGCTTTTATTCCGCTCTCATCTATTTTCCTATTTCTCTTTTCTCGTTTCCTATTGTTTCCCTTGCCAAGGCGCGTACAATAAATTTACATTCGCAGAAATCTCGTTTCGCGCCTTTCTTTCTTTTATTTATTTATTTTCTTTTTATTCGAGAACAATTTAATTTCTCGTAATTGTCGACAAAGTTACAGCCAGCATTTTTTGGAGATAAAAAAAAAAAAAAGAGGGAGGGGGAGAGAAACAAGCTTCCATCCGTGTTTTGACAACGCTCGCGCGAAATTTCGACTTGCAAACGTTTAATTGAATCATACGTGTTTGAAATTCTTGCGCGCTCGTTAAATCTATTTATTGCTGTACGCGTTTGATCCCGTTAATATCGAATATACGAATCTCGAGTAACAAAGAAGATTCTTAATTAATTTCTGCTGGTTTCATTTCTGTGAAAAAAAAAAAAAAAAGATAGTTAGATTGAAAATAATCATTTGTTTTTCTTTACGCGACGTATAATTCTTTAAAATTTCGGTTGGAACAAATGCGGAGAGAAATTCAATACGCGTTAAAATAATAAAATTCAATATTAATTTCGTTCGTTGAAATTTGTTAATGAAATTATTTAGAGAAAAAAAAAATAGAAATGCAATGTTTCCATCGGATAAGTTAATTTTCATAAAAGAGAAAACTTGTATCTATTTTCCTTCTACTATTTGCATAATATTTGAGTTCGGTTACTATCGATTTTCACTTAGGAAACTGTATTACAGAAGCTTTTTCTGACGATGAAATAACGAGAATCGAGTAGTTCAGGGAGAAAGCATTATTCTGACGTTTGACGGACTGGGAACGCAATACGAGTTACAAATAAATTCTTTGTAATGGAGTTTAACGAAAATAATGTAGATACTACGTTAACATTATTTAAATAAATACTCAAATCATTTTCAATAATTCCTTAAACTTTGTAAATTCTCTTACGAAACTTTATTTCGTAAGTTAAACTTTTTTTTTTCAAAATTTTATATTTTCAAGTTAGACAAATTTGAAATTTTTGTTCATTAACGAAATAAATAAAAATATTCTATTGTAAATAATTCTAATAAAAATCTATTTATTTCAAATTTAATGAGAATCTCGTTAAAAAAAAGAAATTTACAAATTCTTAAGCTATTTTTCATAAAATCTTTGTGATTATAAAAAATATTATTTACGTCAAAATGTCTAGTAATATCAGCTTCAAAAACAATCTCACCCTCTTTGCATTATTTATAAAGAAAAAAACCAGAAAGAAGAATCTCATTAAAATGAAAATTCTTAAACTATTTTTCATAAATTCATTTCGAAAATATTAAATACATCAACATAATATCAGCTTCAAAAACACCAACTTTATCCTCGCTACATCATTTATAAAGAAAGTCAATCCCTCCAATTATATAATAATTAATCAAATTAATTGAACAAAAAAGATATTCAAGCACGTGTCGATATCAATCGCTCGACTCAATTTACAACAAATAACAATATTAACATTCATCATCATAACCTGAATCTTTGAAAAAACGCATTAATCGCGCAACAACATCTCGCAACCATTACCATTAACCTTTTTAATCTTATTTTCACTGATCCACTAAGATTGCAATCACGTACTGTCCTCTATATCTATAAAAACAATCGACAAAGAGAAACGGATTATATATATTAGAGAGAGGAAGAAAAGGAGAGAGAAAGAAAGAAAGAGAGAGAGAAAGAGAAAGAGAAAATTGTGTTATCAAACGATGGATAAGGAATAACGAAGAAACGGGTGGGTTGCTCGTAAAAAAACATGCGATTTTACGAGCACTTACGCTAAACGACAAAATGAGATTCTACGGCCGAGCACCCCGTGAGATGTTGTAAAGGAGAAACTTCGAATGCAACCCGTTCACGTCGTTGCACCGTCGGCGCAAGAAAACGACCTGGGTTAAAATTGTATTGTTCAACCCCGGTTCACGCTCTTTTCCGTTCCTGTAATTTATCGTAATGAATTACGATGTGCATCGTTGTGCACATTGTAATTCGAGAAAACGAGACAAGCGTGCACAGTCGATCATACAATTCTTTGTACAGCTTATTTAATTGTGTTAACTAAATCAATTATAATTGCGTTTTATATGAAACGTTTGCACAGTAATAGGTTATGTATGAAACAATAATTTTGTTATTAATGAAATATCATTTCGAAGGAGTGAAATCAATCCTTAAAATTTCGGTATTATTTTTGTTTTAATATAATTTAATGGTTTAATTTTAATGTATCAAATATTGAAATTTTAGTGTTATATTATCTTGTAAAAAATATTCGCAAATCAAATTATATAGAAAATTTGAGAAAATAATAAAAATTTGAGAATTGATTTTACATAATCAATGAGATTTTCTATTAATAGAAAAAATAAATTGTAATAAATTTATTATTTTTGTAATTTAAGAAAAAAATATGTATTCAAGAAGAAAATTTTTAGTTTTGAAAAAAAATATGAAATTCTGATGAATTCTTAATTAAAAAATCTTAAAATGAACAAACTTTAAAACAATTTTAAAAGAACAACTTTAAAAAAATACATAAGAGATCTTTCTTTCTTTTTTTTCTTTAACATCTTAATAATATATAAAACAAAAAAAAAACACCGATATTCCTCCATCTTTGTGCTCATAAATAATTCCCTTCATTTAAAATACAAAATATCAAGCAGAATTATAAACTGCTCGTTTACTACTCACCTTCTTTATTATCTTACCTTCAAAACTGGACATGGAATTAAATATCATTTTCCAAAGAAACCTCGTTGGATCCAAAACGCTTCATCATCTGTTCCAAATTTTCTCGAAATGTGTACAAAATCCGTGTGGCGACGTTTACAATTCATTCAATTGTAAATGGCTGAAAAATATTACAATAGTTGTGAATTAAGGTTAAGAAACGCTGTTTCGTGGAGAGTTATCTGGGCTTTAAAGAACAATATAGTTTGGTTAAACAGCAAGACATGCACGCCATGGGAGTTGTGAGGATAACGATTTTTCCTGGGTTTATGGTGATACAACTCGTGCACTAGGTTCTAAAGTTACACATTCGATGGTTCACTGTGAGATAACAATGCCTAGGAGTAGAGAGATTACGAGAGAGAAATTCAACGGGACGACAGCAGTAAAAGGAATTCGATGGAGAAACAAGGAAGTCCGTCCTGGTTTGACCAAATACTGGGAAGTCCTTTGCATCGAGCTTTATAGGATCCTTAGTCCTAAGATTTATCGTTGGTTTCCACAATATACAGACATGGATTTTGCGAACATTTATGAGAACAATTTAGCTTTTATTACGATAAAAGTAATGTTCTTTATCATACATTTTATGTTCCATTTTAAAATAAAGTTAGTGTGAAATGTAATTGATATTTTACAATATAATTGATGAATGACAATAAAAATTCAGTATAATTTTTTTTGTTTTCTATAAATTAATTACACATGGTTCATATTAATATTTGTTAAATATTATTATAATGAATTTAATGGATAGAAATTTAACCTTTAAGTCAAATAATTATACATAATAATTCTATATGTTATTATTATTATAAATGATTGACACATTAGAATTAAAATTATTAATGTGAATTGCTTGAAATCAAAATACGTATATCATATGTAAAATCAAAATATATATTTGATATTATGAAAATTTAAATTGTTCCATGTATGCTTATGACAGATGAAATGTTATAACGACAGCATGTATTATGATAACATAACATGTCGCAAAAATATCTTTTTAATATTGTTCAATTTAACAAGTTCGTCACGTTTTTCTGATATTTTATATAATTTTTCATAATATTAAAGATTAATTATTATATTTGCCTATAATTTTTGATATTTTTTACTATTCCAATTATAATACAATAAATAAATGTAATTTTTAAAAATTTTTTAAAAATTATAACGTATAGTCTTAATCCAGTCATCAAATATAACCTTACAATAATATAAAAATTTTCTTTGATTGTATTATAAATAATATATATACATAACTTAAAATAATTACCTTTTGATTTAGATTATGATTAATTTATTTGCAACTATATAATATTTACACAAAAAAACTTAACAAACTCTTAATAATTATTTAAACAAATCACTTTCATTCACTTTAAGCTACATGAAAACTTCCGAAGTTCGGATTCTTCGGAAATCTTCGGATATTTTCGGCTGAACCTTTAATTTGATGATTTAGACGGCGCTGCGCATGCCTTGATAGTTTACCGCGTATTAGTGGATAGTGTTAGGCAGTTCCATAATTTTTTCGTCAAAATTTGATTATTTGTATCAAAATGTTGAAAACATTCATTAAATGTATAATACTAGTGAAAAATAGAAATAAATATAATATAATAAAGTACAACAAAGTGATAGATAGATAGAAAATCAGTTGAAATTCTTGATTAGAAATTTGAAGAAAAACTATGATTTTGATACTACGCAGTTTCTCTATAAATTTCGAATTCTATCGAAAAGATAATATACAAGAAAAAGATATGATAAAATTTGTTTAAAAAGTAATTTCAATAATGTGCATTCTTAGTGAGAAAATATTCAGTTGGACAATGTGTCTGTATTTTTTGTATTCTCAAACATCACGTTTTCTATTTTCCTGTGAAATCAACGGTTAAACGACAATCATCATGGCGGACGTGCAATTGCAGATTCTTGAAATATTTTCTCAATATGGTGAGTGTATAATATTAATTATTTATTTCGTATAATGATAACAAATTTTTACATTATATACCGTATTATTGAATTTTATACATGGTAAAAGTACATTAACATAAAATTAATTATCTTAAATAATTGTAAAATTTATTAAATATTAAATATCGTTTTTTTTACCTCATTAAATTTATTATTTATATGAAATATTTAACAAATTTGAAATATAACAAATACTTCTCATTATAATTGTAATTCAAATATTGAATTTCCATTCAGTAAATATTTTACGTTATCGATTCAATATATCTATCAATGTATTATATTATGTATAACCTCAAAAAATTTTTTAAATTCTTTTCTAATCTAATAAATTCTAATAAAATTTAAAATGAATATTATATTAATTAAAGTATGAAAGATTATGAGAATATTTTACATTATATTATTTTTAATGATACGGTATATACAGAATCCATAATACATCATATAATATATATATTCCATCTTGTTGGACGATAAATTATTAATCTATTCTAAATAGCGAGGAATAAAATCATTATAAACTAATAAATATTTACTTTAACAAACTAAAAATAAAACAAAATTAACTTCAAACATAAAATTGAGTAAAATTTCCTTTCATCTCAATTTCTATTCTATACGTAACCCATCCAAGCAAATCTAATTCATAGAAAGTCCAAAGGGCGTTACATCAACGTTTATCAGTACAGTTCAACCACGGTATTTCAGAATTAATTTTCGACCGTATGTCTCCTTGTATCATGGTATGCAAACACGTTCCGTTACGTAATTCGAAGTCTGTTTAATTCGCCATCCGTGAGTCCTGCTTCCACTGTTTCTCATCGTCACTGTGACACAAGAACTAGGATACGATTTACGTTTCACATAGACGGACAGCTGCGCTTCAGGATATTCGGCGTGTATCCTTTCAGACGCTGTCTCATCTTGAGGTCATCTCGCTGTGTCCCGCAAAATGGAAAAACTTAAATTATCGCATTTATCTTCTCTCTATCCTTCTTTACCATTTCTTTACCGTTTCTCGTTCTCTCTCACGTTTCCAAGACTCGCTTTTCGTCTTCGACTCGTATTTTCAACGATTTTACGAGGATCTTCCGGTTCATTTCTCCTATACCTTTCCTTATTTCACCCGCGTCAAATATTGTCTCTAGCTCTTCGTTTTTTACCGCTCTTCAAAGGAACGTCCATTCTTCAATCTTTTCTATTTCTTTGCCAAATTTTCCCTTTCGGTTTCCGAGAGTTCTTTATATTTGTTATAGGTGAAATACGAGTTCGTTTATTGGAACTCGGATGAACTTTATATGTTTATTACTTATGATTTTATTGAAAAACTGTAATTTATTATTTTAATTTATTTGTTCTATTCAAATGTTAGTTTGAAACAGAAAAGAATTCTTTCATAAGAAAATATTAAAATCGTATATTTTAATGATAATAATGATATTTATTATGGAATAATATCTGTTTTACATAGTTTTTTAAATAAGTTTTGCACGATTCATATCGTAAAATATGCCGTGTTTCACCAAATATATCGTGATATAAGTATTTTATAAGTCATATAATATTGTTCGTCACACTTTAAGATACAAAAAAAATTTTCGTTTTACATCTATCGATTTAAAAAAAGAGAAATCTATTTATAACATTTCATGTATCATCGGATAACAGATCTTGCTATACTTTCTTTTTTTTTCTTTTTTTTTTTTTACTTTCAATTCTTTTTTTTTTTTTCTAAATATTCACGTTTCAATCTTTCGACATTTTTCTGTGCTTTTGCCAAATTTCCTCTGTATCTTTCTATTCATTGCTAGTATCAATAGTTCCATATCTCCACAGAACATACGTATATAGTGTAACATTGTCTCATATTACCATCTGTATTTGAAAGTTTTCTCTTCAATCCTTTGATTCTTTTTCGTTTCATTCCCCTTTTACAGTCTTCTATCTTTTTTATGGAGATTACTGATAAAAAGTTTGGAAACAGGAATATTTTTCAAAGGTTTTTTTTTCTCCAACTTTCCAATTGTTGCACAAACAATGCGACATGAAAAATTAAACGTATCACAATATTTAACAAGAAATATATGAGATTCTTTTTCTTATCAAAATAGAATATTCGAGAAACAAATCGAAATATGAAAAGTTTCCATTCAAAGCATCCATTTTTCTCCTTTCATTGAAAATGTTAAATTTGCATTAAAATATGAAAAAGAAAAGTGAAAACTATCCTTCGCAAAAATTCAATTCCTGAAACTTACTTCCTCCAAATGAAACATAAGTTTTTTACTGTGATAAGCGCTTACTCTTAACCTTGCTCTTAAATTATTTTACGCCTTCCTCGAATCATCCCTTGTATCCACGTCTTCCCTAGTTTCTTAAAACGATCCTCTTTTTTCATCATCCTCCACACTGTTCTGTCTCCATTCCACTTATCTCACGGCGAATAAAGGAAAGTTTCGAGGACGCTGAATATCCTCCTTTCGATTCAACCCTCTTCTTCTCGTTCTGGATTTCTCCCCCTTTCCAACCCCCTCGCCGCAGATTTACAACAGCCAAGTACGTACTTCGGCCCCGTAATTCGAAAAAAGTTTTCTTCTTCCCGGTAGAGCCGGTTTAGAGACGTGTCTTGGAGATGGAGGGGGAGGAAATGATCCTCCACTTTCCGAACTATACACCGCTCTTTAAATTATTCCCTCTACCCGGAAATTCGGAATCGGTTGGACGACCTTATTTTAGTTAACGATGGCTTTCGTTTGCCTTTCGTATCGATACGGATTTTTCTTTTCTCTTTTTTAAAGGATTGTTTAAAGTCAAACGCGATTCGAAAGTTAATTAAGCTGAATCTGGAAATCTCGAAAAAGTGAAATTTATCGGGGATTGGATTGGATTTTTCTTTGATGCATTAGCGAAATTTAAGGATACTAGAGTTCAATAGGTTGGTTTAGATGTTTGAATTTGTTACGATTGAAATTTCAATGTAATTGAAATTTCAGCTTTTCTTGAGAAACTTTTCCATTTCATCCTTTTCATTTTTTATCTAATTAGTAATTTCTTCATTGTTGATATAATTTTTAAACATTCGATAATTGTTTAAAACTTTTCACTCGATCCTTTTTCCAATTAATACACTCGAAAGTGATAACTAAACCATTCAGAAAGTGGTTTCAAAGGATGTCATTTCAAACTTCGCGAAAGAACTTCGTGAAATAAGTTAACTTCAACGTCGCGGAAACTTTAGCAAACTAAATAGGTATCGTGTCAGTTTATTTTTCATAGCCCTAAAGAGCGACAAAAGTTAACCAACCTGATAATAAAGATCATGAAATATTTGCCAACTTTATTGTACTTTCGAGGCAAAAATTTTTACCTTGTTCTTTCAATTCTACAATTTTTTAAGCAATTTTTTACACTTAAAAAAAATATAAAAAATTCTTACTAGAAACAGTATACAAAATTTTCAAAAATGAGACATCAACCATGATACTATTTATAAAACATTATCAAACAAATCGTAAAAAAATCAAAAATTTAAAATCGAAATTTTAACTTCAATCTTGGGCTTGAAACTTCTTCGATTTTCAAATAAATTAAATCTAATTGGGGATAGCATAATAACAAATAATAAATAAAGAAAGATTTTTACTTACAAAACGTTAAATTTAAAAAATCAAAGACATTTCATTATTCGAATCGAGGATCTTCAATTTTCAAAGAAAATTCAATTCAATTACAGGAATATTTTATTTATAAAACATGATCGATTAAAAAAAAATAATAAACAAATAAAAAATCAAAGACACTTGAACTAATTGATTTGAAACATCTTGAAAGAAAATTGAATCCAATCGCGAGTATCACGAACGGAAAATAAAGAACAAAGAAATATTTTATACGTCGTTAAATGCGTCGCAAATCACGTTTGCGGCTTCCGAGGATCGAGAATCGAAGATGGAAACTCGTTTATATAATCGTTCTCCACGGTATTCTCACTTCGTTCTCACGCGAATCACACTTTTAACCTTTGAATCGGAGATCGTATCGCGGGAACAGCTAGTTAAGAAGTTTGATTGCGCTGAAACACGCCGCCATCTCGTAATCAGATAAGAGCTCGTCGTCCTCCATTTTCGACTCCTTTAAACTCATAGACGCCTCTCCCTGTCCCCTTCCGCTTGGATAATTTCGCAGGAGCGAAAGATAATCGCGCGAAATTGCTGCCACATTTACAGTAACCAGCTAGCTAAGATCCCTTATCGTGGTAATTTGAATCGACGAGCTCGTTCTAAAGGGGAATTTTTTTCTCGTAATTCGTAGCTCGATACATCAAATTGTCCAACTATTCTATTTTCCTCGAAATTATTTGTACACCGTTTATAAGTGTTTGGACACTTCAATTTGCTGTTATTTTTATGAAAAATAGTCGTAGAATAATTTTCGAAAGATTATTTTAATGGGAATGAATTCGTTTTAATTAAATTCTTTTAAGAATTGTAATTTATATTTATTACTTGGTAGAAAAATAGAAAAGTGTAATTTCCAAGAAAATTGGAAAAATTCAAATCTCTAAAAAATTTTTCACGCAACTAAATTAACCCAATTGAAATCTTTTCTTTGTATTGACTCTTTGAAAAATTGATATACGATTCTTTTCTCTTTACATTCCACTTCGAATAAAAACAGTATTGCGCAATTGGCACATCGAAATCTTTCCAATTAGAAAATTGTCGAGGATAATTTTTCTTTCGAACCCTTTAACTCGATTTTCTTTATCGCCGTTTCTAAACGGCACGTTAGAAATTCCAAAACAGTCATTATTCGTCCACGAGTTTGAAACGATGCGAGAAAGAAATCGATATTTGCAATTGGACGTGTATACGTAAACCGTGTATACGCGGATAAATTTCACAACTGCTCTCCACGGTACAAGATTAAATCGAAAGATTGCATTTCGAAAACCTTTTAAAAGGGATTATCTTCCTGGAGCCGAGATTCCATCTGAAATATCGATGTAGATCCTGGTAAACAGCAATTCTTGATCCGCTTTGCGCGAATTCATGGCCGCGTGTCATCTGTTTGCCAACCGTTTTCTCTCCGATGAAAGGGTACAAGTATGAAGATAATGAAAACAGATCGTTCGTTTTACTTTGCGAAAATCAAGAGAACTCCCCCTCGAACGATGCTTAAGAGGATTGTCCGATAATGAGCAAGAAACCGATCGTGGATTATTGAGAAAAGACGATTGATGGGAGGAAAAGAAATTTTGTTTCGAATTTTCAAATGTAATTTTTACATTTTTTTAGAAACGAACGACGTAAATTATTGAAAAGAAGGGAAGGAAATTTTATTCGAATTTTTTGTCAAATAAAATTTTAGTATTTATGAATGAAATACCGATCGTAAATTATTAAAAAAAGAAAGAAAGAAAAGAAAATATCGAAAATTGACTCTTTTATTTATTAAAAATGATATTGATTTTTATGAAAAGTTTATGTGTGATTAGATTTTATTGAAGATAGAATAATAGTTATTTAATTTAATTCCAATTTTATGAATGTAGCGATTTATATCGTAATTATCATGTGAATGTTAATTTTTTTTTTTTTTTTTTACGAAATTCATAATGCGAATAATTATGAAGCAAAAATTGTTTAATAATTTATCTGTATGAAATAATATGGAATACGAGGCAAAAAATGGATAATGAAACATAATGGAGAGTATTTTTTATTTAAAATATTTAAAATAATGTCCGTTAATATTTTCAATTGAATTTTTCCACATTTAAATTAGCATTTTCCTAGAAAAATTATTCATTTAAAAATTCATACGCAAAAGTCATATTATAAATATTTCATATTACCAATTTTATATTATTTTTCTTATTTTAAAAATTTGAGTTACATCGAAACGAAACAAAAATCAAAATAAATCTCAATCCTTTAATTTTAAAAAAAAATTTCATTCTACTCCCTTCTATATTATATTTCCTAAAATAATTAAAATATTAGATTGTACAAAAAGTTTTCCATTCACTGTTAAATTTTTTTATTATTATATTTAATCGTTATATTCATTATTTATTTAAAAAAAATTATGCGATAAAAGAATATTTCATTTATCCAAAAAAAAAATCATAAAACGAAGTTAAAGCGTATATCTCGGTAATTACGTTCTATACAAATATTTAATATTCTCACAGATAAACGCAAACAAATTCATCGCACACCTAAACGTCAACAAAGTGAAGGCGAGCAAAAACTCTCCAACCTCGAGGATTCCAAACACGACAACAACTCTTCGCCACGATGAATTCTGAAAATTCGGTGAGTAAGAATTTTCCAAGAATTTACGTCTAATGTCAACAAACGAAAGGACAATAGTTCGTGCTCGTTTCGAAATTCGTCGTTCGATATAATTGTGTACGAAAATTTTGTTGTGTACGCGTCGTTCAGTCTTATATCGAGCGCCGTCCTCGTAAGACGTATCTCCGTTTCTCTCTCTCGCGTTCGAATACGAGTAAAACGTGGCGTCGTATCGTGATATTTCGCGATGAAACGTAGCGTAGCTAAATTCGCGATTCGATCGAGCTTTGTTCGAGCAGTGCATCGTGACTTATCTCATCTATATTCTCCTGCGAGATGTCTTAGAGATGTCATCTCTTGAATGCTGTGGAGGTGGATCTGCTATCGAGGGTAAGTCCATTTACTTTCAAAATAGAAACCGTTATTCCGTGACGATCGTGGAATTAGAGATGATGTGGAAGTAATTGCTGTTCGATTTTAATCAACGATTATTTTTGTATCTAAATGATTTAATTTTTAATTAAATTTGGAAATAATTATCGTTGGAGAGAAAGTGATTAAAATTGGGATATTCTTTATTTTGAGAGTGTAAATTATATTGATTGAAATTATATTGAAATAATTGTAGAGTTTTCGAGTGATAAAGTAATTGATGTTGTAATTAATATTATTCTTGTATCTAGATGATTAAATTTGAAAATAATTATCTTTTGAGTAGAATAATTAAAAAATATTCTTTATCTTTAAATGATTAAAATTATATTGGAATAATTTTTGTTTAAATGATCGTAATGAATATTTGTTTTGATTATTTAGAAATTCTCGTTAATAAAATTAAAATTAAATAATAACGTTTAAATAATTTTTACCAATAGAGAGTCAAATTAATTGGAATAAAATCTTTTTTCATTTCTTTTTTCACTTACGTCACAGAATAACGTAAATAAATTATCTTTTATTTATTCAATTTTATAAAAATAGAAAATGCATGGTATCGAATTAATTTGTAATTATTTGTATTTGTACTTTTTTAAGAGATTTTTCACAATCGTTTCTTAATACGCTAAAACGCGCGATACATTGAAATTTACACGAAATATTCGTCAAAATTGAAGAACTTATTAATCCATCTATATCGATGGTGTTCGGTTCGCGTTATAAATTACGTCCAAGATATATATTTGCTTAATCCTCCATTATATATAACCCATCATTATCTCGTGCGTGATATCATAGCTAATGGACCATTTAATCATACATATATACGGAGTAGGATTAAAATATTCTAATTGGATTGTTCAGGGCAGCTGTGCGCGTTGTGTTCAAAGCAATCAATGTTTTCAATCATTGATGAAATTGTAACCAGAGTATTAGCTTTAAACGATGATTGTTTCTAAATTTTTTATCTATTATTGATATTCTAACAAAGAGAAGTCTTTTGATTTATTTCATTTTAAATTTTGATAAATTTTTTTTTAATTATTTTCATTGATTAGGGATCTTTCAAAAATTTTCAAATTCTCGAAACTTTTTATTTTTGTTTTTATAATTAGAAATTTTTTAAATTAAATTAAAAAGTAATTCGCATAAAAATTAAACTCTTCGCGAGGAAAAAGGATACTTAACAATTGTTAGCTACTATCGATCGATTACGAACTTGAAGACTTCTAGAAATAATGATTTATTAAAATTTTATTTCTTCGCAAAATGAATCTTTGGAAAAGAAGAGAAAAATAGGTTGAGAGTTTCGAGAATTTTTTAATTTTATAATTTTTTTTTTTTATTTAAAATTAAAAAGAAAAATTTATAATATAATATTTAAAATTAAAAAAGAAGCAGATATATAGAATTGCATATTTAAGAGAATTAAGTAATTACCAGTTGGTTAGATAATAGCGTGAACGATAGATGGAGATTTTTGAATTTCGTTGAAACGTGAAAAAGGGGATTAAAGTTTTTTTTTCCCCCGTGTTTATGGTGTAATAGGAATGCCTTCTTTTAGCCAAATCGGAAAACAGAGACAGAAGGAAATCCCTATTAATGCGAACGACGTCCCTTTCTTCGTGTTAATCCCGTGTTTGTTACTCTTAAGATTGAATCGTGATTATTTTTTCTTCTTAAAATATAAAGCAAAGGCGAATTGTCACGACATTTTTTTAATTCCTCTACAATTTTCAACGAGCATAATTTCGAAATAAAAAAAAACTTGGAGAGATTTTTAATTCCAGAGAAATATCGGTTGAAAGTTAATTTAATTATCGTCATACATCAACGGGTAGCATAATTTCAAGATAAATCTCGGGATTTTAAAAAATTTTTAATTTCACGAAATTACAATCATCGTAAATCAACACACGCTTTTCGTCAAAATAGCGAAACTTTGAAATTAAAAAATGTTTAATTTCAAGAAGATAGATCAAAGTAAACCTCAGTAAAATTTAAAAACGTTTCTTAAGAATATCATTTCCACAAAATAGACCAAAGAAAATACAATCGCTTGCCAAGATATCAAAAAAAGAAAAAAAAAAAAAAATAATCAATTTTAAATCGACCAAACTCCACGCCATAATATGCTCCTCCTCCTCGAGAAAAAATGGAAAACTGAATTCGCTCGTTTCCTGCTAGTTAGAATTCCCGCAGATTGGTTAGAAATGGCGAAAATTCATTTGGACTGATTTCGTCTCTGGTTACGTCGAGAGCATAGACGTGAGTCTACTGCGAATATCGAACCGTATTCTTTCTTCTTGCCGAGTTATCTCGAGGCCGCAGGTAACAGGGTACAGGATTACGTTGGTAAGGGGATGTTACAGGATTAGACCGAGCTTGTACGTTGAAGCTTGCGATCTTGTAACGCGTCCCCGGCAACATGGCCGATGTTATCATCGAGCCTATCCCCCTTTCCAACAGAAACTGATTCCATCGATGTACTTGTTAATAATATTGCTCGATTCGTGTCGAGTTCTTTATCGTCCACGCGGATTATGGAATATCGATGCGAGGTATTTTTTTGAATATCGTTCGATGAAAAAAAGTTCTGAAAATGGCTAATCTTTGGGAATGGAATGGGTATTAGGTTTTTGTAAAATCTGTCAGTTTTCTTTTTTTGGGGGGAAATCGTGTAATCGGAGAAATTTCGTTAATGTTGTTTGGTTTAAGTTTTTGGATTGAAAATAGATAATTTTGGAATAGAATGGATATTAATTTTCGTAAAATTGTCAGCCTTTTTTCTCAAAATGGTGTAATTGGAGAAATTTCGTTGCTATTATTTGACAAGAAAAGTTTTTTTGATTGAAAGTAGTTAATTTTGGGATAGAATAGGTAATTTTTATTGAAGTTACCAATTTTTTTCGTAAAATCGTATAAATGGAGAAATTTCGTTATAATATTGTTTGATAAGAAAACAGTTTTTTTTCCTTTTTTTTTTTTTTTGAATAGAAATAGATAATATTTGGAATAGAATATTCATAATTTTAATTTACTTCTTTATATACGCATTTTAAATTTTTATGATGCAAAGTATTTATTTCGCGTTAGAAACGCGTTCCAAATTCCAAAGTCAGTTTTTCAACCAGCCATTCTCTTGCACACAATTCCAAAGCATTTGTCATTCGTACGTGCATTACGTGCATTCATTCACGCCTAATTCACCTGACGTTTATTCACCCCCGAATTATTAATTCGGATGTAGCTTATAATTACCTTATAATCCTCTCTCTCTATACACACACAAATTAATCATCCTTATCGAATCCTTATTATTCTCAACCGAAACCAATCTGTAATTCATGCATTCCTCGTTCGTTTCTCCGAATCCTCCCCACAAATCGCAATTTAACAACGATGAGCATTTCGCACTTTCCAATCCATCTCCCCGCGCCGAATAATCGAAATTGTTTTATCCGAAAAACAATCTCGAAACTTTAAACTCGAACCAATTTGGGAAATCCTCTACATACCCGATGCGAGCGGATCTCGTATCCCCAAACAGGATTTAATTATCATTACACGCATATCCGGCTCGGTCGAAATTTCAATTCGCTTACATATTGTCCCGTTCCGTAATCCGTGCGCATTAAGATTCGAAATTAAACGCGCGCAAACGCCCCCCCCCCCCTTATCGTCTTGGAGCACGTCGCTATACGCGTACGTGCGTGTTATTTAGAGAGATTACTCCATCGATCGGGAGAGAAGAGCGAGATCCTTCCCGAAAAATATTTCGTTCGAAAATTGCGCGAGATCTTTTTTTTTTCTTCTTCTTCTTTCGTCGTTTTATTATATAATTAATTATTTTATATTATATTATATTATATTATTTATATATTATTTTATATTATATATTTTATTAATTAATTAATTATTATATAATTAAAACTCGGCGAGAAAAGGAGTAATTTCGGTGGAGACGGAGTTTTATGTTACGGTTTCGAGCGTGGATAGATCGACTGGCTAATCGTTTCGTCGCGAAAGTATGTTATAGAGGGAGGAGAATAGTGGGAGGAGACGAACGGTTATTATATGAACTCTGTTGGAAAACTGTTTTTGGGGGAATGGATGGAGTTGGAGAATTTGGCGGTGGCGGTGCGGATGGATGGAAAAGAGTAAGTTTCTTTTTTTTTTGGAAGAGGGGGAGAAGGAGGGTTTTTTATTAGGGAAATTGCGGATGTATTTATTATATATCGTATTCGTGTTCATAATTCTACGAGAAATTATTTAATAAGAGATTTAAGGGTGCAAGTACATTCGAGATATAGTTTAAAGGATATAGAATGATAAAAGAAAATTTAATTATAGTTGTGATTTAAAAATGTGAATATATTTGATATCTATTATCATGAATGTATATTATTAACGTTATATTCTTGATAATAATTTAGTTTAAGAAATATAGAGTAGATTGTGGAAAAGAAATTTATTTTTCACGTAATTTTTAATTATTGAAATTTTTAAAACGTTTAAAAATGTGCAATGCGTTTCTCGATAAAAAGAAAAAAAAAAGAAAGAACGTTGTTAACAGAAATGACAGAAAACACGGAGGCAGCTCGTTTAATTCGGAAACGAATCACGAAGCGAAGAAAAAAGATGATGGAAAAATCTTTGACATCGGTCGGTTATCGAAACGAACGAAACTTCTCCTTATACACACCTTTCCACCCTACTTTTTTAAGAACGACCGCTTACGTAGTTTCCAGTTTCGTGAAAAATCGCACGCGAGTTGCTAGCTTGGAAGTTTAACCAGAACCAGTTTGCAGGACGAAATTTACCTTTTTCTTGCGATCGACCTCTTTCCAACGTGCACGTGTACATGCATGTATGCGGACACTTGTAGTTCTTGAACGATTCAACTTCGTCGCGCGACATCTATGATATACAAGCATACGGAGCACGTGACGTGGTATTGCTTTCTGGTAGCGGGAAGCATAACGTGGAAACGATTCGTGATAAGGAGAATGGCACTGCAAGAGGTGGAATGATTTCAAGAAATTTCCTCTATGCCACTAACCTTTTTCTTTATTTTATCATTCGTTCTTTTAAATTCGTCGTTTTAAATTCTAAATTGTATAGGATGTTAATATATCAACTTTTATAGAGGAATAGAAATTTCGCGACATCTAGGATTCGTTTAATGAACAATATTCGTAAAATAAATATTGGATAGTCGAAGAATTATTCAGAATTCAATTTCGATTGGATTATTCCGAGGATAATTTAAAATGTGACGTGAAATTAATAGAATGTAGAATGGTCGATTTGTTTATCGTTGAATATAGATTGTAATTAAACGGGAATAATTTTAATTTACGATATAAAAATAATAGTAGCATTTTCCACGGAATAATTTAAAAGCAGGAGGAAAGTGGAGGAGAAGGAAAAACAATGAAAAAGAGGGGACTATTTCACCTGCCTCGGACACGATCCAATTTGACATGGTGGAAATTAATATCGAACATCGTCCTAGCTTTTCTGCTACCGATTATTTTTTGCCGGGCGAGACCAGTCGTGATAATTGATTGGCGCATTTTGCGCAAAAAAATCAAACAATCCACGCGTTTTTAATTTCTCGTCTCCTTGCAATCCCTTCGAATCGCTTCCCACTTCAAATTCCAATTCTTTCTCTCTTTCTTTCTTTCTTTTTTCCAATAATAAATTTGTTATGCTATAAGGAATAAATTTCGTTATCTCGTGGAGAGTGTAATTTCAAAATAAAAGTGATGCAACGATAATATATTCGTGGAAATTTCATTAAGCAAGCAATTTCAAAAAATTTTTACATCTCCAGTTTTCAGATTCAGATTATACTTTTTCGTTCTTTCGAAACGTTTATTTATTTATTTATTTATTTATTTATTTCGCGCCTGGTACAAAACGGAACAGAAAAAAGTAACGCAAAATACTAAAAATTTGTATTACGTTGTTCCCGTTTTAACATATTCTGGTCGTTATAAACACGAAAGGATATAAATTTCGGGCTGTTGCTGAATCGTGTTAACAAAATGCTAAACGATTCAGGGACGACTGTTTACGTCGATTAATTATACACAGGGCAATAATTAGCGGATTACTAAGCGATTTAATTCCTCGAAATAAGCTGACTACGCGCGCGATAAGGTTTAAGCTTTATCATTCGAAATTTGCAAGCGATTAAAATTACTTTACATTGTAAACGAGCGGGAGATCGCTTCTGAATAATAATAATTATTAAACGCGAGAAAATTCGTTCTCGCCGTTCTTGTCGTGAATGATAAGTGCAATAATTTTATGATTTTTATACAAATTAGATTTTATACAAATATAATTTTTTTTTTTTTCCTTTGGAAGTAGATTGAAAAATTTCTCGGAAAATGATCGAACTAGATTTTTTTTCGAGACCTCGAACGAAAAAAAAAAATTTTATTTCACATTTCACGATTTACTCGAGCTTGTAGAAATAAAATATTCCAATCGTTCCATCTTTATTTACTGGGAGAATTTCGTCAAGTGTACACTCGTTGAATTTTCAAACTTAGCTATATTGTTGAAAAGGGGAATTTAAAAAAATTTTTTCTTACGCTTTTTGTATTCGTGTGTACGCATATTGGACAAAAAATTTGGAATTTTTTCTAATTATAACTGTATCGAAGTTTTGTCGTTCAAAACAATTAATATTGTTCATATCGATAACAATAAAAAAATTTTCTACGTCAATCTAATATTTAAATCTAATTTCTTTTTAAATTTTTGGTAAAATACATTATCGATTTCAAATTTTTATTCAATATGTATATACATGTTTAAAAATGAAATGAAACAAAACTGATGATTATAGAAGAAGATTATTTCGATAAGTCGGTAAGAAGATAAAAAGAAATGGTACTTAAGATGGAGAAACGAAGAATAAAAGTGAGATAAAATCACGAAATACGAGTTTTCCATTAACGCGCCGTTCAGCTGAAAAATATTTTATGCAACTTTTGAAACTTTTAGAAAATACGAATAATTGCATAAAACCGGAACCTCGTTAGTCGGTTGTACTTTCGTAATCGAATTATATCCACTTCCTTCCGCTTCTCGCTTTCTTCGATCATTTTCACTTCCTTTTATTCCTCGTTATTTGTTCTTGTATCGTGCGAACCATCCATCATGGTTAATTGCGAACATCATCGATGATGATTGATTAACCGATGGCCATTTTGCTCGTTAATTCGTGTCGTCGAAGATGATTTTGCTGTTCAGATGAAATTATTTTCCTTTCAACGGCAAAGAAATTATTTGTTAATTAAAGTAACCTTACTTTTCAATATTCATCTTATTTTATAAATAAAATTAAAAAACGTTGATCGATTTTTTATCTCATTAAATACTTCGATCGAAATTATTCGTAACACAAAATTAACTTCAACTTTGTTCGAAAAGAATATCATTAAAATATAATAATAATTTTAAAAAAAATTCAAATTCAAAATTTTCCAAAATTTTTCAAAATTATATATAGCATATTGGATGAGTGAAACAATTAGATTCTTTCTTCACAAATTTCATTATTATACCTTCAAAACTAACGAAGTTAAGTTGCTTCGTAATCGATGTTCTTCAATAACAATTTAAAAATAGATATTTAGAATAGATTAATAGATATTTTTAAAAATAGATATTTTTAAATTGAAGGTATAATAATGTTCTCGTATTTCTCTAAAAATACAGAAATTGATGATCGTTTTGAAATTTAATATCTTTCTTTCGTCCAATACGATTACATTCAAAGGCAAAACTAATCAAAAAGCGCACGAATCAAATAGCATATTCAAAACGAAAGAAAAGAAAAACTGTGTCGTATTGAGAAATGCCGAATAGGGGAGTTCAACTATGAAACTGGCGCCGTTTGAAATTCGTCACTGTACATTTATTAAAAGAGACTGAAAATCGCACGCTAATTAGTCGCGGTTTAATTAGCGAGCAAATTAACGACGAAAGCGAGATATTTTCCCCTTTAACGAGCATTTTTTCGAATCGAGTGAAACCTTTTCCCTCGCTTCCCTTTTCGAACAGTATTTGCGAAAGTTACTCGCCTCGATTCTCCATCTGTCCGATTTGGATCTTTGATCGGAAGTTGAACCGCGCCAAATTTGAATTGGAAAAAATTATTTCTCTTAAATTTTGCGTTTTTTTCAAGATATCGATATAAAGTTGTTTTATTAGATTTTTTTATCTATATTGCAATAGAAAATCATTGTTACGAAGATTTTTTTCGAAAAATTGTGCAACAGATGACAATTTTTGAAATTTGTACTATGATTTAAATGAAAAAAAAAAAAAAAAAAATCTAAAGTAAATTTAGAGAATTTAAAGATTAAGATTTTTAACTATTTTAAATCAATCATCATTAAGCAATCTCGGAGGGGGAAATTTCTGCGTGAGATGGCGCGTTAAAGAAGCAATTCTGAAACGGTGAATTACTAGGCTTGATAGAGTACTCGAGCAAAGAGTCAGGGCTGAACGACTCGTGCAGTTACTGCCAATTTCCATTAAAGGCGTAATAACGGGGCGGAAAAGAGGCTAAGATTGCTGTAATAACATCGTTAATCAACAACTCGGCTGTAACATTCAAGATTGAAGCGTTTTATCTTATTGTTAGACGTTCTGTTGTAATATCGAGTTGTAATATTATGACGAAGAATTTTTATTCCGTCATAAAATTGGTCCATTGTCCTTCCTTCTTTCAAACTATATATATAAAGAGAGAGAAAGAGAGAGATTGGATCGAGGATAAAGCATGATAAACAGTTTGATCGGGAAATATACTACGAAATTAATAATAAAAGGATCATTGAATAAATAAAATTGATTGTCTCTCTGATCAATTTTAATCAAGATTGAATTATATCGTAAACGTAAAAAGTTTATAATAATCAAAAGATTTAATAATTTCATTTTCATACGATTCGACAAAGTATGAAAAATTGTATGCAAATAGTATGCTTTCTCTTGCTCGTTATCCAATTCTCCTCTATTCAACGTAACACCCGTCCGTCACAGTTTAATCGTTTATGCATGCCTATTAACGTATATGCACAGGTATGAGGAATGGACAATGTCGAGTATCTAATATTCGAAGGCCAATGTTGATGATGACTTTGATCTGAGCCGCACGATTGACTCGCGAGCATGAGAGAGATGGAGAGGTGCATTATCGGGTGTCTAATATTCGAAACCGAGATTGATGATGGACCTCGACCTGTAACAGTTCGACATATGATTGATATTGCTTGGTTTATCACTCCGCCTGTTTCTCTGTTCACCTTCTTCCAACGAGTCGTCGTCCCTTTCGATATAATATTTTATCCTTCGATTATGAGAGTACATAGAATAGCATCGATATCACCATGCGGAAAAGATTAATTATCATCGAAAATACGAGAAGGGCGAGGATAAAAGCGATTGGCAGTTTTGGTTGATATATATATATATAAAAAGAAAAAGAGGAAAGTAAAGTCGTATTAGTGAGGGAAAGCTAACCGCAGGAGCGGAATCAAGCTTGAATCAATTCCCATTGACAGAGTTTTTCATTTCACAATGCGTTTCAAGTTCGTCCAAGCGTCAGAATCGATCTAAAACGATCGACGGAGTATCCGCGTTGTTTCATTTCAATTACGTTCCGTGCTCGTGCAATTATCCAACCGATTCATATGAAAATTCTTCGAATAAACGGAGGGAAAGAAATGAAAGGAGCATTCGTAAACCTTCAAATGGAAAAGAGGAAAGAACGGAAAAAGAAAGAAAGAAAGAAAGAAAGAAAAAAAAAGAAGATTCAAAAGATCAACGAATTGATATCTAGTATAATTCTTTGTTATATTTGTAAATTAAATATTTGAGAGAGCGTTAGTGAAATATGTTGCACATCGCAGATGAACGATTTTATAATTTTATTTTAGGTGGGATTTTTTTATTCTCTCTTTCACTCTCTCTTTCTTTCTCTTTCTCTCTTCCATAATTTCACAATTTTAACAGTAACAGGAAATATCAAATCGAGTCAAATTAATATATTTAGATTCTTTTACGCTTATTAAAAATAAACAAATTTTGACAAAGTTAATATTCTCGATCTAAAATACAAATATAATTATTTTATTCGTCTATGATATAAACATATTTATATATTTATCCTCAGTTGATAATTCTACCGAAATGAATAGGATAATCGGATAACTCGTTAATATATCGTAAATACTTGTTGCACAAATCAAAATTGTTGTTATTCTCAATTTTATCCGAAAGAGAGGATAAACGAATTTTTAGAATCGATAATTCGTTACTTAAAATTTCAATTCAATAATCAAAGGATTAACTTCGATTTCATCGGATCAATTTGACACGTGAAACGATTTTTAAAAGAGATTTCTTCGTTTCTCCCTTGTTTATCAACAATCTTGAAAGAAATGTAGTTGAGACGTATCTCACTTTTCGTCCAAAAATTTCACGGAGAACTAATACGAGCGGAGAAAGGAATGGATAAGAAGAAAATTTTATTTTTTCGCCGGTGCTCGAGGATCCACGACACTGTCAAAGAGAAATTTTAATTTTAAACCTTAGCTACCTGATGATATCGCGATGCATCTCTCTCTCTCTCTCTCTCTCTCTCTCTCTCTCTCTCTCTCTCTCTCTCTCTCTAGAGAAAACGCATCTCTCTCTCTCTTTATAGAGAAAAGAAGATGGAAACGTGAGAAAAAACAATTCTCGTTACGGAGTAGTGTTTCAGGGGGGTGGCTCGTTTGTAGTAGTTTAAAAAAGATTTTTTACTCTCCATCGCATTTCTGGATTTGTTTCGTATCGCGGGATACGACGACGAAATTTGTTTCGAAAATTTGCTAGTCAGCTTGGCTCGTTTGTCGTGCAGTTGTACCGAGAGTTTTTTTCTTTTTGAAAGACTTTTGTTAATTCGAAACGCGAATGCGAACTCAAGACGATTACTCCTAGAAAATGTTTATATTATATTTTTTAAGAGCAAGGGAAATTCGAAATTCTAAGAAATAGGAAATCATCAAACCATTTGGAACGAATCGGTGATCAAAAAGTTGATTATTTCATTTCATTTTTTAACAAAATTTAACAATGAGAAATTCTCGCGTTCTAATTTCTTCGTTACACCGAGCAGGTCCCTAGCAAATTTACCGGATGGAAATTCCTTCTTCCTTTTCCTTCGTTATTGAAAATGATTTGCCAAGCTTGCGATAGAAAATTGGAGAAATATTCATCCGCGCCACTAATTTCTTGAATGAAGACGTTGAAGAATGAAGACGTCTTCAAATTCGAAACAAAAAATTCTTCCACCGTAATTTGATCTCCTCCCCCTTCAACTTCTTCTCGAGAAGAAAAGAGAAAACGCGTTCTCTCTATCGGGACGTTGCGTTACATACACCCTTCAGAAAAATCCCCCTTCCGAAATTCCATCGTGGAAAACATTATTATTCGCCAGACACGTCAACTTTGCTTCTTGATTCGGGGGAAAGTTTAACACCGGGAAACGGGGTTGCGCTCGCGGAATAACTCGATACGCCCCATTCGTTGAGAATTTTTCCCCGATATCCAAAACGAGAGGGAGAGATATCACGCTGTTGAAAAAAGAAAAGAAAAAGAAAAAGAAAGAAAAAAAAAAGGAAGATATACGTGTCTCTCCAATTTCATTCTCTAATTTTTTCCACTCTTCCCTCTTCTTCCTTTGACGCGCGAGAATTCTCGCGCAGAAAGAGAAATTTACCCTGAAAGAAAAATTCACCTTGTAAATAATTTCACCTTGGCACCTCGAGATAATCAACCGTGGACTCGTTTCAACGCGTCGAATTTTTTTTTTTTTTTTTTGGATCTTTGATTTCTTTTTTCTTCTTCTTCTTCTTCTTCTTCGTCATTTTTTGATGTTCCTTGCGCTTTGCAATTATTTAATTGACAGAGAGATTCGTCGTGGAAGGGATCGTTGACGCGGATTCGGTGGATACGATTAATTGGCTCGTTACGAGAATTTATGGTTCAAGGTTGGAGGGTGAAATTGTCGCGAAGAAAACGGGGAGAGTAATGCTCTCTGTTCGACCGATGCGAGATCCGTGGTTCTTCGGCTGGAATTGGCTGATTAATTTTGCTTAAAAGTTAGCGAGGTTGGATCGTTGAAGTGAAGAAAAAGGTGAAATTATATCGACATGGGTGAATGGAATTGAAGGATATATTTTTTTTCTTCTTTTCTTAATTAATAGAACTTTATTATCGAAGCGAAAATATTTAATTTTTAAGATTGATTTAAGAGAGGAAGAGGAATTGGAAATTACGGTTGAAAATAATTTCTTTTTTAAATTAGTAAAGCTTTGTTATCAAATTTTAAAAAATTTTAAAATTTTAAAAATTGGGGAGGCTACGTTGTTGAAATGAAAAAGGAAAAGAATCGAAGGAAACGAATGAATTTTCATTTTCTTGAAAAAGTTATTATAATTAAAGATCGAAGTTGTTTCTTAAATGAAATTTTATTATTAATTAAGAATATCAGAGACGAGAAAAATTGTATTCTTTATTAATTTTTATCTTACCTATTATTGAATTCTGCCAAGTTATAAGAACGAGATTAATGAATAAATTTATTAATCCGATTTCTCGACGAAAATTCTAAAAAATAATTCTAAAAAACATTACTCTTACACTCGCCAACAACGTAACGATAAAATAAATCGAAACGTCCTATAATTCGTATAAACTAAATTCCTAGAAGAAAATCTTGTCTCGCGTATCCCAACCACCTCTCCACCACTTAATAAACAAATTTCTCGGAAAATTCGCGGAGACGTTGATTCTCTCTCCCATCCACTTTCCACTTGCTTCGCCCCATCGACCCTGTTTATCCCTGGAACAAAGTATGTAAAAGCAAAGACGCAATTGCCCCCATTAAACATTCATTAGAAACCGGTTACCGGATCGAGCGTAAATTGTTTTCAAAGCTGAAGGAGGTTTTCTTTTTTTTTTTAGCGACGAGAAGAAGAATTTTTCGTCGTTCCTTGTTTCCTTTTCATTTTCACGGGCACCATCCGGCCACAGCTTCTCTAACCCCAGCCAACCTTTTACTCGGTTAACAAGATCACCGGTGCCCCCTCTCTCTGGCCCCTTTCAAACTTATCTCTCTTTCTACCTCGACGCCCTTTCCACAGTCACCTCCATGAATACGAAATAATCTGGCTAGGAATCGCTCGGCGATGCGCCACGCTTTTTGCGTTCGGGATGGGTGTGTTTGAGCGTGACACGTGTGCCGCGTTGAATTAATCGTGTGAATTAATCATCGAGAATAAGATGAATAAGAATAGGATAATGTGTAGTAGTTGAACCAGTTTGAATTTTCAATCGTGAATATTTAGGAGATTTTTCTTAAGTTTAAAGAAGGGAGGGATATTGAGGAACAGGAATAAAATAGGTCGCAAGAGATAGTGGGAGCAAGCAGGCAATGCTTGTCAGTGTTTTGTAAAATTAATCATTGATAAGAATAGGATAAAGTGTACTACCTAAAGTAGTTTCAATTTTGAATATTTAGATTTTCCTTAAGTGTAAAGAATAATAGATATTGAGGAACAGGAATAAAATAAAATAGTTTGCAAGAGGTAGTGAATTTTATATATTTAGGAAGAAGTAGACAATACTTGTAAGTATTTTGTAAAATTAATCATTGACATTGATGAATAAGAATAGAATAAAGTGTAGTAGCTGAAGCAGTTTCAATTTTGAATATTTAGAAGATTTTTCTTAAGTTTAAAGAAGGATGGATATTGAGAAACAGAAATAAAATAAAATAGTTTGCAAGAGGTAGTGAATTTTATATATTTAGGAAGAAGTAGACAATACTTGTAAATGTTTTGTAAAATTAATCATTGAGATTGATTAATAAGAATAGGATAAAGTGTACTAGTTGAAGTAGTTTCAATTTTGAATATTTAGAACATTTTCCTTAAGTGTAAAGAAGAATGGATATTGAAGAACAGGAATAAAATAAAATAGTTTGCAAGAGGTAGTGAATTTTATATATTTAGGAAGAAGTAGACAATACTTGTAAATGTTTTGTAAAATTAATCATTGAGATTGATGAATAAGAACAGGATAAAGTGTACTAGTTGAAGTAGTTTCAATTTTGAATATTTAAAGCATTTTTCTTAAGTTTAAAGAAGGGATCATTGACATTCATGAATAAGAATAGGATAAAGTGTACTAGTTGAAGTAGTTTCAATTTTGAATATTTAGAAGATTTTTCTTAACTTTAAAGAGGGGATGGATATTGTGGAACAGGAATAAAATAAAATAGTTTGCAAGAGAATTTTATATATTTAAAATAAAATAGTTTGATAGTGAATTTTATATATTTAGGAAGAAGTAGACAATACTTGTAAATATTTTATAAAATTAATCATTGACATTGATGAATAAGAATAGGATAAAGTAGCTGAAGCAGTTTCAATTTTGAATATTTAGAAGATTTTTTTTAAGTTTAAAGAGGGGATGGATATTGAGGAACAGGAATAAAATAAAATAGTTTGCAAGAGGTAGTGAATTTTATATATTTAGGAAGAAGTAGACAATACTTGTAAATGTTTTGTAAAATTAATCATTGAGATTGATGAATAAGATAAGTAAGAATAGAATAAAGTGTACTAGCTCAATTTGAATTTTGAATCGTGAATATTTAGGAGATTTTTCTTAAGTTTAAAGAAGGGATGGATATTGAGGGATGAGATAAAGTGGTCGCAAGAGGTAGTGAATTTGAATTTTGAATATCTGGAAAGAAGCAGGAAATGCTTGTAAGTGTTTTGCAAAATTTAAAGAAAAGAATATTGAAGGAATAGGGATGAGGAAAAGTAGTGTAAAATGTTAGTATTTTGTGAAATATAAAAAGAAGATAGTTATTGAGAAATAAAGTAGCGATTAATATTCGAATTTTTACGTTTAAAAATCTTATCTCCCTGAATATTTGAGAAAAAGGAGAGGATATTGAAATGTTTTATGAAATGTAAAACGAAGAAATGATGTATATCGACGAATAATGAACAATCAAACTTTAAAATTTAAAAATATATCCACGAATAATATTTTAGAAAAGAGAAACGTTACTTGTAAATTCTCTTAGAAACGTGAATATAAAGAGATAAATAGGAAAATGGGGGAGCGATTGATAAATTTTTGCAAATAACGGTGTTAAATTGGAAGAGAAGTAATCAGTTGAAATTGATAAAAGAGAGCGGTGTTCGTTTCCTGGCCATCGGGCAACAAATTGCTAATCAATTTTCGTATAACGACAACGCAACGAACGAACGAACAATAGGCTTTAATTTACACGAGGAAGGCCATCAATGGCAATTTAATTAAAACACGCGACTGTAAGCCGATGATAAAGATTCCATTAATTTTCTTGAAACCAATGGTAAAACGTTCAACTTGTTTTCATCCGAATTCTGGCTCACGATGACTTTTCGCGTTGATACATTTTTTTTTTTTTTTTTTAAACGAAACGATATTTCCTTCGACTCCAATTCCTGGAGTCGATTATTTAATTATTTATTAATTATTATTTATTTAATAATATATTTAGTTTTGATTTGTTACATCGATGATTACATAATTCGAATACGAAAATTCAGAAAATTGAAGATGAATTCAACTACAAAAATACTAATATCAAGTAGAAAAGTTCAATAGGTTTTATAGTTCGTCAAGTTCGATTGATTTTGGTATCAGATCTTTTCTTTGAAAAAGGACTTGTGTTCTTAAAATTCTTCTCCGTATTCGAAGGATCCTCGACGGGGCACAATCGATCTTAATTACGCAACATCTCTAAACGAGAATTCCTCAATTTAGAGAAGAGAGATATCCTTCTCTCTTCATGTGCAATATTCAAAATTTGAGCAGTTTCATTTTTAAAAATGGAAGTGAATAGACCCTGATCTCATACGTTTAACTTGTCTGGAATTGTTCTTGCAATTTAAAAACAATTTTCTCTAAGTATGTGATTCAAATATATAAATTTGACAGGATGAATTTTAAGAATTATCGTCGAATTATTATTCGAACCGAGGATATTATATCATAAACAATGCGAGTAATAAAGAAGAGTGAATTTAATTTGATGAATTTTAAGAATTATCGCTTCATCAAATTATTATTCCAACCAGAGGATAGTCAGAATCGTATAATAAAGACAAGTATCTCGTAAGAGACTGGCGACGTACAAGTTAAACACTTTCGCCCAAGTTGGAGCAAGTTGGCGAAATTTGCGCGCCAACTTCCGGCAAATACGACTTTGCCGAGGCGAGATTTTCCGTCGAACGGAATTTCAGCAAATTTGCACTGCAACGGGGTGTTAAAAGTGATGAGTTGACAAACGGGACATCATCCTGTTCGAGCGAACATGATATATTTCCGTGTTATGATTATTCCTATCAAAATTTTGATCCGGTTTTCCTCTCCGGTGTTTTTGTAATTTTCAGACGATGTTTTCTTTTTCTTTCTTTCTTCTTTTTTTTTTTTCTGTGCGTTTGTCTCTCGCAACGTTGAACGAAACGGGAATATTTTTATAATAAATGGGATAAATAACGCGAGTAAGAGAGTAATAATTGAGTAAAGTTTTTTTTTTAAAAAAGTGGAAACACGATGTCTCGTTACATTTATTTTTATCGATTTTGCAAGAAAATATATGTTTTTTTTTTTTTTTTCTTACTCGCTTGATTTCGTTTTAATTTCGTTAAATTGAACGTCTTATCGATTTTCTCCATCTTCTTCCACGATGAAATATATAAATTGGTCGGTATCGATCCACATCGAATCGTTGGATTCACCACTCTCGTCGAAAGTTCTCGCATGCTAAAATGTTAACTTATCGTCCGTCGATAATTCGATAAACAAATTGAAGCGAATCAACAACGCCAAATCGACGCCAAAATAAATCCCTCGCCGTTTTCGCGAAATTATACGGAATAATTTCTCGAGTTCTTTTTGAGCAAATTTCGAGAAAATTTACTCGAAAAAGATTAGAAATTTTCAGAGAGAAGAAAAAAAAATAAATAAATACAACGAAAATTTACTCGAAAAAGATTAGAAATTTTCAGAGAGAAGAAAAAAAAAATAAATAAATACAATTGCGTAGTAGCAGAGAGAATAACGGTTTAAAATCGTTTAAAGGAGGACTTGAGATAAGAATTTCTCGTTTTAACGGAAGCTCGTGCACGATATTATTCGATTCTCTCGAGAGGAGAATTATTTTATTTCGCGTTAACGTAGATTGCCATGCTCGTTTAAAACTGAACTTTCTAATCACCTGTTCGATCTGTTTGCTCGTGAAATCGGTTAAGCGTAGCAGGCCGGATGTCTCGTTTACAGGGGAGGTGTTTTAAAGTCGAAGAAGTTCCCGAGCCACGGTTTATCGCTCGCCGTGTTAATCGTGGAACGACTGGAGGAAAATTAAGAACTTTGTCTCCACGCGTCGAGCATATCCATTTGCATATCCATACGTTATACGTATATGCCGTGAGTGAGTTTGAATATTTCACTTCGACGGAGCGGCAAAAATCAAATATTTTTAGCAATATTACAGATACAGTTTAATTAAGATAAGAAATATAGTTGGGAATTTTAAAATTGTTCACACATTTTCTTTCGACGAAGCAATAAAAAAAATATCAAATATCAAATAGAAAGAGGCAGATGTATAATATTCCACTATTCTAATTATACTTTCTTTCTCATTATAATTTATTAACGGCTTTTCTTCGTTTCTATTTTTTTTCTTTTTTTTTTTTTTTTTTTTTTTTTTTTTTAGTTGTTTGTTAAGACACGTATCGCGTGCGATCCTCGACGAAGAATCTGAAATATCGAAACGAACATCTCTAACAGTAATAATTTATTCCTGGAATTCGATATTAATTCGATCCGAGCGTGGTCGAAAATATACGAAAAAGTTGAATTAAACGAAATGCCGGGAGACAAATATCAGAGGGCTTGTATTTTAAATTTGACACCACGTATCTCTCCCCTTTATGAATATTAAACGCGCGGGATATTTTTATAACTTTGCCACGGATAATCATACCGTGCTCGCCCCGTTTAAAATTCAATCGTAAATTTTTCGCAATCCCTCTTCCGCAATTCCTCCCGATTTTAATTCGTTGAACAATCTTCTATCGCTTTACAAATCGATTACATTTAACGTAGATAACACATTTTCATAAATTATAGTGAACAACAAAACAAATTCTTTTTTTTTTTTTTAAAAAAATACGTTTACCTTTCACATACCTATTTCATCGATTTTTTTTTTTAATTACCAAATAACAACGTGTAATCTTTTTTTTTTTTTAAAAGTGCAATTTAATCACTTTATAAAAACCGACCGATTTAATAAAGATAACGTTTCCATAAATTAATCATCAATTTTTCGCAAAAATAGATCCTTCTTAATTTCTAATCACGCGATAATTACACATCTGTGTGATCCATCTTCCTTTAAAAGAAAAAAAAGAAAGCAATTTAGAAAGTATTATTTCTCGTTCAACCCCTTAACGACACGGGCTAATAAGAAGCACGTAGCGCCCTACATCTTATTTTACCTATAGTTATTAATTCAAATTTACGTCTCGCTGCATTTAATGGGGGATCTACAAATCATCGATAATTACACAATTGCGGTTCCCCCCCTAACGGGATCATAAATTTTTCCTTCGTTATCGCCCCTTCGGTCCTTTCGTTCCCTTTTTCTTTTCTGCTCTTTTCCTTTCGCCCCCCTTTCCTTTCCTTTCCTCGTAACAGTAAGTAATTTCCAGAGTAATTCACCCGGTTGTACTCCGGTTATCGATCGTGGAAAATGAACTCTTTTATCGCGGCCGATCTCCGCATGGGGTGCCCTTCACTCGATAAACAAACTCTCGAAAGAGAAAGAGAGAGAGAGAGAGAGAGAGAGAGAGAGAGAGAGAGAGAGAAGAAGGACGCGAGAGGAACACGCGAACGTAGTTCTTTCGATAGTGATTATCTTGGTTGGAGTATGAGAACCGCAATTCGATAGAGAGAGGGTAATTTTCGAGCAACAGGCGCCATTTTCTTCTGCTAACGATAACCGGATGGATCTTGGAAACAATTTCCGAAGAATCCTTTGTAACGAGAAGTAGAATTAGGAAAAAAATTTGTGAAAAGTATTTTTTTTTTTTTGGGTTGCTCTTGAAAATAATTTGATTAAGATAGACAAAATTGGGAAGAATTTGTGAAAGATTGACGAGAAATATTTATTTTCATCGTACGATATAGTTGTATTTCTCATGATTTGATTTTAGTTTCCCTTTTATTATAGAGAAGTGTGCATTGAAAGAAAAAAATGAGAAAATCTAATCTTACAGGAAGGAATTATTTTAATACAATTTTATTACTGGAAATGGCGTTACCATTGCTCTATTCTCCTACGATAAATAAAAATACATAATTTCGAATATTAGGAGGCATAAAATGCGAAATGTGGCGAATGTTTCTCGCAAAAGATTCGAAATGGAATTTTTCAATTTCTCCTCGCCGTCACAGCGGGAAATTCTCTCCTCTTCCTCTTTCTCTCCTTCTCTTCTTCCGTTTAAAAATAGGCTTGCTCGGCAGATTGAAGTTCATAAATTTCAAAAGTACAGTGTCGTTGAAGGGATAAAAATTGTGGAGAGAAGGGAAGGGGGGGATCGTGCGCGATTGTGGACGTGTTTGGTATCGTTCGAGTAAAAATTCAAGGGGAGAGGATTTTTTCAAATTTAATTTTCTCGCGGAAGATGAGAGAGATCATAGCAAGAAGAGAAATCAGAAATTCTGGACGATCGTAACAAAACAAAATTATTGACGAAACACACGATCGATTTCGAAACGATGAAGACGAGGTCGACAAGACAATTTTTGTTTTATTTTTATTCAATTCTATGCTCTTCGAATTAAAGATTGGAAATTAAATGTACGCGTGTGTATAATTATAATTTTTTAAAGACAAAATTACTTTTAAAAAATAACGATAGGGTAAATTTGTAATTATTTATATAATTTGTATATATTTATTAACATAAATAAATTTGTAATTTATTTATGGCCACAATTTAAATTTGTCGGGAAAACGGGTCGCGAATTTTTTGAAATTTTCGAAATTATTTAACGATATAGCAGGTAGCTTTGACAAATTTAATGAAATTTATTTTTTTTCCCGCCATTGTTTTGCAAATGTTTATGCAAATTTGTGTTTTTGCGAATTAAAAAAAAAAAGACGGGAATATAATAGAGATATATTTCGTGAAAAATGCATACCAATTATTTCGAATATTTTAAAATACAAAAGAAAACAAAGCGACGTCTAGACCAATTGTGAGTAGAGAATATTCAATTTAAAATTTTTTTTTCCAAAGTAAATTAGTCACGGTGAAATAATGAAATTTATTACACGCGTATTTAAATTAGTGGAAAGCGCGAAAGAAAGCACACAGCGGGACTACCCTGATTTACCCTGTAAATTACGTCGCCATTGTGAAATGAGCTCGCAGGATTTGTAAAGCAAAACACGTTTGGCCGGTAAGAAAAGTGTGATTAACGAGCAAGAAGAGGTAGAGAATGGAAGAAAAAGTAGAGGCGGGCTGTTTTTGATTAGACCAGCGTGCTTCCAACAGTAACGAAAGTTTTACAGCCCATTCGCAATTTTATTTAAGCTTTCACCTCTTCTCCTTCGTTTTTCTTCCTTTTCAACCGTAAAACGCTTCTTGATCACTTTAATGCAATTTATATTTTTTATCCAATTAAATTTTCTTCCTTTTTGTAAACTCTGAAATTTTTTCACAATTATGTAATAATTATTTCAAAGTACGAAGAATCGTATTAATCAGAATTCTGATTTTATTTTATTTATTTGTTACTTTTTTCTGTTTTTGATAACTGCTGATTTTGATACACTGCTTATTCATTTTAAGTAACAATTTGTTTTACTTTACTTTCAATAAAATCTTTTTTTTTTTTTCTTTAATTGGAAAATTTTTCAAATTTCTTTAATATTTAAATTTATAGAGAAGTAATAAAGGATTTTATATAATAGTTATTTTAATTTTTTTTTTTTTACTATTTTTCCTTTGTTTTTTCATAAAATATACATACAATTGCCTGTAATTTGATTTATTCAGTTGTATATTTCAACACGTAAGGAAATTAATTTAAACAATATCGTTCAGTATCGTATTAATAGTATTTAATAACGAATTTTGCATCGTGTTTGACAAATATATACATGGCATTAAAGTCGATCAGATTTATAATTCCTGCACACCGCAAATTGCACATGCTCGTTATCGTTAAACGTTTAAAATGAATTTTCGCTCGTTTAGATCGGATTAAATTATTGATCGGTTCGGATAAATTTTTCTTCAAAATAATCCCCTAACTATGTACAATGTAATACAAAATTCTATTATCACGTGAACGAAAAATAAACGTATGGTACAAAATTTTATTTTTTTAATTTTTAACGACCGACTTATTTCATACGATCGAATTTTCAACAACAACCGAACGATCGAAAGATCATCTCTATCTCGTTTTCTAAAACTTTCAAGGTAAATTCCTATCTTCTTTCATTATAAAAACGATGGTATTAAACTCGTCTTGCAATTTAAATGAATCGAGGACGAAATGTGCAGCTAATGTTCTTCCTAATTACTGCTCCTTACAATTAGCCCCATTCTCGTTGCAGTAAAAAAGATCTAAGGGAGAAGTCTGGGATTGCAGGATAGTTGGAATCTGTGTGATTACCAGAGAACATTGCCAAGAAAATTCTTTTAATTAATACCTGAAGGATATGTGTGTGTGTGTGTGTGTATCCTTAACGATATATTTTATTTTATCGGTGACCAATTGGGAACGAGCAAACTTTCTCAAAAAAAAACTTTGCATAACTTCACGATCCTATCCTCATTCGATTAAATTCAACCTCCTTTCCTTCAACACGAAACGAACGATACATCTCTAGAAAATCCTGAAAATTTATAAATTGGCCGTCGTTACGTCGAATTTAAATACGATTAAGGTACAAAAATATTTAGAAATATTACAATTTTTGATATATTCGAATCTAAAGATAGAATCTCGATCCTTGGATTGCGAATCCAAATACATTTCAATATTCGTACTAATCGTGGAATCGTGTAAACGCGAGATAGAAGGCGTGTTACAAAGAAGGAGAGATGCAAAGTCGGAGTATGAGAGCAATAGAGAGAGAGAGAGAGAGAGAGAGAGAGAGAGAGAGAGAGAGAGAAGATTGTCTAAATGGCGGTCAATATTATATAGGGCTACTTGGTAGACGATTATTCCAACATTGTCGAGGAAATGAAGCCCTGTGTTCCAGTTAATGGCAGATATTTGGATCGTTCTCGTTGCACCGGTGGCAAAGCTTAGTCGAAAGCAAGTGGCAACGACGACGATGAACCAACAGGGACCACTCGATCTTCCCCTCGATTCGTTCGAATCACGTCTACGCAACTGTTGGCGATAACGGATCGATGGAACTTGGAATTACCATTACCGATCCTCTTTGACCATCGAAGATTTTATTCTCGAGAATAAGGAAATAACCGTGAAATTTTTATGATTTTATCGATAGTACGTTTCCACTCGCGTTTCTTTGAAGGAAGGGATTTTGAGAGAGGGGTGAGGCGTTGGATTATTGATGGCCTTTGTCGAGGATTCGATCACGGTTTTGACGAATGAAGCGTGGATTGATTAGATCTTTGCCGTTTATAGTCGACGACATCTTATCGAATGCAGTTGGATCTTTATAAAAAGAGAATCGATCGATTAAATCTTGATAGTTACAATATCTTTTTTAGTATAATTATATATATCAAATAGAATAGTAAATACAGTTTTTCAAATATTCTATTAGTTAAATCGAGTGGTCCCTGGTGGTTTAATAGTGTTCCACAGATATCTCAATCCCCAATCTTTCTGAACACGTAGTACAATTAAATATAGTTGTAATACAGGGGTAGTTAAATCTCCATAAAAAGAGAATTAAATTTGGTTAAATTTTGTTAGTTACAATACATTTTTAGTATAATTATGTATATTAAATAGAATAGTAAATACAGTTCTTCGAATATTTTATTAGTTAAATTTCTGGTGGTTTAATAGTTTTCCACAGATATCTCAATCCCCAATAGTACAATTAAATACAATTGTAATACAGTGATACAGTTAAATATCTATGAAATGAGAATGGTTAAATCAATCGATTTTGATATTTATAATATGTTTTTAGTATAATTATATATATATATATATATATATATATATATATCAAATAGAATAATAAATAGATTGATTAAATCTTTGGTGGTTTGATAGTGTTCCACAGATATCTCAATCTATGAGACGATATCGATTGATTGAAACCTTCATGATTGATAACGTCCCACATATAATTAATCTCCAATATTTCTGAACTCATACAATTTTAGTTGTAATACAGGGATAGTTAAATCACTATAAAAAGAGAATGGCTAAATACAGTTCTTCAAATATTTTATTAGTTAAATTTCTGGTGGTTTAATAGTATTCCACAATATCTCAATCCCCAATTTTTCTGAACACATAGTACAATTAAATATAGTTGTAATAAACAGCGATACAGTTAAATCTCTATAAAAACAGAATGGTTAAATCTTGTTATTTACAATACCTTTTTAGTATAATTATATATCAAATAGAATAGTAAATATAGTTCTTCAAATATTTTATTAGTTAAATTTCTGATGGTTTAATAGTATTCCACAGATATCTCAATCCTCAATTTTTCTGAACACACTACAATTAAATATAGTTGTAATATAGGGATAGTTAAATCTTTATAAAAACAGAATGGTTAAATCTTGTTAATACCTTTTTAGTATAATTATATATCAAATAGAATAGTAAATACAGTTCTTCAAATATTTTATTAGTTAAATTTCTGATGGTTTAATAGTGTTCCACAGATATCTCAATCTCCAATTTTTCTGAACACATAGTACAATTAAATATAATTGTAATACAGGGGTAGTTAAATCTCCATAAAAAGAGAATTAAATTTGGTTAAATTTTCTTAGTTACAATACATTTTTGGTATAATTATATATCAAATAGTAAATACACTTCTTCAAATATCGATTAGTTAAATTTCCGTGTTTAATAATATTCCTCCAAATTGATTGATAACGTTCCAATCAATTTCCAACCTTTCTGAACTCGTCACGGTTCACAATTAACTCTAAACTAAAATTGTACTAACGTTTTAAAAAACGTTTATTACCAACGGTGATCAGAAATCGATAAAGGGGCCCTTTGTGTCCATTATTGGCCCTTTATAAATGCAATTTTCGGGTTAATTCGACTGGCATTATGCGGCACGGAACCAGAGAACGTTATGCATAAGATACGAGGAAGGGGGAAGGGGGGGAATTTCCGAAAATTCGAACGCCTTAGGACCGGAGAACAACGCCCGGGAGGGCCGTTGCACCCTTGCTCCGATTACAAGTGGAACGAACGACACGTTCGCGCGAGGACCAAATATCCCACGTCCCCTTCGTATCTTGACGAGAGACGCGTTTGCACGAGACGCGTTTAATCGCTTGTCACGCGTCGAAACGGTTCGAGGAATTAAGGCGAAATACAGAATGAGTATAGATATTCCGTTTACGTTTCGAACTGAGAAAAATATTTTTCTTCCTCCAATTTTCTTCCTTTCTCGGTAATTCGCGATTTTCATTCTTATTTGTTCGAAATTTGCGCGGTGAGATGAGTAAATTGTAGGGCCTTCGAGTTTCTCAATTTTAAACGTGACTTCGTTTCGAATCGTTTTTTCGAATTTCCTTGCGAGATCCCAAAACGATGGAGATGAAGAATTTCGACTGCGTATATTTAGAATTCGTTTTCAATCAAAGCGTGATCGACAATGATCGCTCGTCGAAGGGAAATTTTCAAATTAATTCTTGCGCGACGTATCAAAAGATAAAGAAGAAAAAAGGAGAAATTATTGGGATCTTTATCTATCCGGTACGTATAAATATAGGTCGAATATCGTCGTAGATACAGGTTGACACGGCAACAAGACGTAAAATATCGACAGGTTGTTAAGGTAATCGATCCTGCTGCGGATGTTTTTCGTCGCGAGGGAAAAAGGACGATGCGACCCGATGCATCGATTCGCAATGACACGTCTCGTTGTATCACGCCACATCCGGTACCGACCCATCTGTATTCATTCCTGTACGCTTTTGTAAGCGGTGAAAGGACGCGAAACACACGGGATTTCGACGCTTTCTCGATCGAGGTAACTGATCGATTCAGCTGATGAATAAATTCACGAAGCCTCGAAAATCTCGTGCGTATTTTTTTTTTTTTTTTTTTTTTTTTTTATAATTTCAAATTTTTAACATTGGATAGAGATTAACGGGAAATGGCAAGTTTAACGGGACGAAGATATAAAATTGATGGTGGATGGTATTTAATCGGAAGGATTAAGGATTTTATTTTACTTGGAAAATAATGAACGGTTAATTATTTTTTTTAAGCGATATTTTGACGAGAAAAAGTTTAAAAAGTTAAATCGAACGATTGAACTTTTGTTTTCAAGCGTATTTTTATGAATATGAGAGACGAGAAGAAGTATTAAATTGAAGAATAAATTGCTTTGGAAAATTTTACGCGTTGTATTTTTGATATAATAATAATAATGTAGGAATGTCAATTGGTCGTTGTCAATCGAATGAACGATTAATTTTTAATTTATATTATATTTTACGATCTTAAAACGATACATTTAAATCAGGCACGTTATTAATTGCGTGAGCGAGCAGCCAAGATGAATTACGTATATATATATATATATATACGCGTTCGATTATATAATACAAATCCTCATTTTCAATAACAATCATGGTGCATTTATATTAAAAATAAACAGCGTTTCGATTTGCATTTATGCGCGGACAGAAGGAATTAATTCGTCTTCATTTATTTTTAATCGCGTGTTCAATGAATATTTCTCATTAAAAGATAATTCGGTTATCCGATTAAAATTAAAACGGGCGATAAAATATTAAAAAAAAGAAGAGATCTGAAAATATCGAGAAGAAGCGAAATTGCGAAAACTTTGGGGAATAATTTTGAATAATAAAAACTGACCACTAAGTCTCGGCATGTTGAAGATACAAAACAGATGTGAATTAATTCCGGCATGTAATAAAACGCAAATATTTAGAAAATTTCATATTCGCACACACGTATACTAAATCTAAAGCGAATACATCATCGTTTAACCAAGTATTTTAAAACGAGCCTTTTAAATGTGCCTCGGCAAATCCCTATTCATCCCTTAAAATGGAATAAAATTTTCTAATTTTTTAAAATTAAAAAATTTAAAATCGAGCAATTTGAGATTTTTTTAAAAAAGTTGGAAGAATTTCGTTTAGAATGGACGCGTAAAAAATTTTTTGAAAAAATTACAAATGATGGAACGGCGAAGGAAATTGCAAAAGGAAATTGAATGATTTGAATGATCAAATATTTTAAAATCTTAAATCGAATCGATATCTCAGTTTCAAAGATCGTATAAACACTTTTATGCGTTCCATTTTACTTTTCGTTAAAATTGTTAATAAAAAACCAACACCCTCTTTCCTTCTCCTCGTAAAATACAAAAACGTAATTTCCAATTGGAACGTTATCTCGCATAAAATCTAGCCAGACTAGAAAAATCGGTTTCATTAGAGCCTAGATCTCCAGCTATCCATGATCGTTATTAGCATACCGAATTATCCAGTTTTTTCCCAGAAATTCCTAGAAATCGCGTTCGTTGCCCTCGTTCTGTGTGTTATTTCTCTGGAGAAAACCAGTGGCAAATGAATTTCCATGCGAATACTTCAATCCCCGTATCCCGTTTCGCGACATTTCGTCATTTCGAAAGGAAATTGTGTTCTACTTTGCACGGCTAATATCTAAGTTTCTGACCGTTTGGCAGAAGCTGGAGCGGATCGTTCACACCGCCCTATCGATCGATGGTGACCCGTTGTGCGGCAATTTCGCTCGAGTCGCCGCTTTTCCATCGCGATTGAGCTCGTTGTTCACGCGCTGAAAACGGCGCGCTGTGAAAAACAAGTTACGCGCCCGCTCGATATGGCAAACGCGTTCCAACGAGAACGAAAGTGCACGCGGACCTTGTGCACACGATGCTTTGCACACGGCTCGTTTGTCGTCGATTCGTTAGCTTTCGCCTTTTTTTTTTTTTTCTTTTTTTTTTTTTTTCGTTTCTCGAACGAAGGAAAGAGACAAATTTTCAATGTTTGAGCGTGTTTGAGAGTGTTTGCAGATGTTTGTCGTCTTACAATCGTTAATTAGCGGTGTTTTTCGTGTTTAAGGAAAAGGGGAAAGAAAGAGATTTTCCGCGGCTACGCGTTTGGAAATGTTTGAGAATGTTTGGAGATGTTTGTCGTCTTACAATCGTAATTAACAACGGTCTTTTTCGTATTTCAAACGGGAAAGAAATAGATTTTTGGCGAGTACGCGTTTGAAGAAACATTTGATAATTTTTTTTTTTTGTGTGTGTTTCAAAAGAGAAAGAAATAGATTTTCGATGCGTTTGAAAAAATTTGCGAACACAATTAACGAGTCAATTTCTTCTTTTACTTATTTTTCTTCTTTTCATTCGTGTTTCCTTACTACTTTTCACAGCGTTGTAACTCCATCCAGTAAAGAAGTAAAGCCTTCAATGAATAAAGATCCGCGAAGATAAGAAATAAAAAGAGACAAATGTGCTGCTAGTCCAGACAGTATCTTGTTCTCTCCACCCTCCGGATAGTGTTTCAGCTTAGGGTGGCTCCCTTCGTTTCCTCTCATTGACCTAATTGATTGACCATAGAACTCTCGCGAGTCCTCTATTAACGGTTGAAAAGATACAAACCCTTTTATCTTCCATTATTCTCTCTCTCTCTCTTTTTACTTCTATTTTGCAACTTCACTTTTGCTCGACTCGCTTCTAAACGCAATTCGTTTTCTCGACCGTCTGAGAACGGAAAAGAAATTGCACAATCGTTGGCAACTCGGTTTAAACTCTGCCTACAAATTACCTTAACCCTATCGAATTCTAACTCTATCCTTTTCCCGATAAAAATCTTCGTTCGAACGTTGTTGAAATCGCCATCGAGTCGGCGGCGCGTTATTTCCATTCGGTTTACTTTTTGGGGCTTAGCTTAGCCTCGTTAGCCTCGTTAGACCCATAAGTCTTGACTGGAAATATTTCCCAACTAGCTACAACTATATTTCGAGAAAAAAGAAGAGGGAAAGAGGGAGGGAAAAAAGGATTATCCGTGGCATTGTTGAAATTATATCCGATTCACCGTCCACCTCGAAACGGGATATCTGCCTCGCGTTCATAATCAAATTTCGGCCGACGTTTCGATACACGCCGGGGAAACGGGTAACGGGATTATCGCGCGCCGACCGAAAAACGCAATAACAAACGAACTTGGGAAACGAATGTAGATATCATTGCGCTTTGCTAGAAAAAAAAAAAAAAAAAAAGAGGGGAGGATTAAAGCCTTGTTCTTTATTAGTCGAATTGCGAAATTGGAAATACGACGAATAGGTTTGATTCGATTGGGATTTTATATTCATCTTTCTACGATTTTGATAAACAAACAGATTCAACTCGACAGGCGTTGTGCGAAATATTCTTTTTCTTTATTAACAATAATCGTTATAATTTTATATAATTATATTAATAGTTTGATCTAGAAATTATGCAGAATAAAACAAGATGGAGGTAGTATACCACTGTTTCTAAGATGAAGAATATTTAAACGTAAACGTGGGAAGTTTTCTTTAAAAATATACCCTCATAAACGTGGTACGAAAAAATATAAAAGAAATTCTTCAAAACTTTCAATAAAATTTAACAACATCTTCGAGTCGATATAAAACTCGTCATTCTCTACGAATTCATACCTCTCCACTGTCATCTCTGTGTCCAAACAGACCGAGAAACACTCTCTCTCTCTCTCTCGTCTCTCGTCTCTCGTCTCTCGTCTCTCGTCTCTCGTCTCTCGTCTCTCGTCTCTAGATGAAGTCCAAGATGGAGGTAAATAACCCGAAACTTTCGGTGGAGACGTATACACGGTGACACGTGAGCGATACGTCATTCGTCGCGTTCCAGAGCGTTGAGATACGAAGGGGGAAAGGCGTGGGGGATGTAGACGGATGATGAAAAATGAGCAGGATGGCACGAATCCTTAAGGAAATTGTATAACGCGGAGAAAGGTTGTCGCGAGGGTGGAAACGAGGGATCGCGACAAGGGTTCGTGAAAGTCGATCGTTTCGAGGAGAGAGAGAGAGAGAGAGAGAGAGACGAGGATGGACGAAATATCGGAGAAGGAAAGAGGAAAGGAAAATTGAATCACGTGTAAGGAATGCGAAGGTCAAGGATTTCGAACGAACGCTGGATAATGGAAAACTGATAAAGTGTCGTGGCGAAATGATGATGAGTCAAAGGGTTGGAGATCTAATGGAAATATTGGGAAAATTGGCAGGATACGATTGGTCGAGAGGAAAGGATTTCTCAATTGTACGAAGAATGTATCGAGAATTGGATGGTATTAATTTTATTTGTCTAGTTTTATTGGCTTGTTCGGAAAGTAATTTCGTTCTTTCACAGTTTCAGAGCTGTTTATCCAGCCGACTTCATTCCGAACCGGTGCGATTATTATATATTTCGAGAGTTTCGTGGTTTATTTATAAGAAAAATTCGTTCGATTCTGTTGTCGGTTGTGCTTTTCGTGCGTGATAACGAAGATGCGAGACCGAAAGGGGCATTGTGCGAGTTAAATTATTATAAATAATATAAGGATCTAGAAGGTATCAAAAGTAAGAAGAAATATGTATTACTTTGTCATAGAAATTTTATCATAGAAATTGAAGCTGTGTTAGAACTTAATTTACCTTAAATGTAACCCACCAAAGTGGCAAAGAGTTGAAAACACGGTCGAAATCAAAGATATCATGAAAGCACTTTTTTCCACTTCTTAAAAAAAAAAAAAAAAAAAGAAGAAGAAGAGGAATCCTTTTCTTTTCTATCGCGCCACTAATAGCTTAATTCTTTGGCCCAAGAGGAGAACGTTTCCTTCTCGTTATTCAAAGAATGTCGAATGACGCTCGACGGGAGGTCGAGCGAAAATTGGTCCTTGCCATAGAATTGGCCGTGACGCGAGAGACCATTGTTCCAATCTTCCATTGGAAGAATACTATCGAGTCTCGTTTCAAAAACTCTCTTCAGTCAAGGTTCAACACACAGTTATCGTTTCCAAAGCGCGCGCAATCTCTTGCTTATTAACTTGCCAATGATTATTGTTCCAAAGCGTGCGATTTTTAACGGTTTATGCGGGTTTTATCACGTTTGATCGTGGTCTCAATGCCGTTCAGGTTGTTTGGTTTGGAAAATTTGGTTTCGCGACACCTTCGCGCAGGTGTCTCCAATCGCTTTTTGATGTTTCCCCGTCGGCCTCCTCTTCGCGGATTTTTATATAGAAACGAGTTTGTAGCGGATTGTATGGAATTTTTATTTCTCATCGGTTTTTTACAGTCCAATTAAATTATTCGCGTAACAACGAGTTGGAAGTTTTCACGAGTTTTATCTCGAGAACTTGCGTTCCATTCTCGTAATCTTTCGAAATCGGAAGAAAACTTGACTTTACGAGAATCATCGTGTCGTCAAAAGATTCCGATTCTTCCTAACTTCGTCGATTTAATCATTGAAACGGGCCGTAGCCAAGCGCTCGAATCGAAAAACGAGCAACAGTTTCAACTCGCACCTCTTCCTTCACTTCGATCTTCAAATCAAAAATTTAAAATTAACGTTACAAAGACTCGCATCTTTTCCTATTCCAAAATATCAAATACGAATCCTTTCCACCACCAAAGAAAGTAAATAAATACGATTCTAACTCATTCCACACTTTTCGTCGATTCGAATTATTAATTGATCATAATTGGAAAAGAGTCGATCGGGTTAGAACGATTTCACGTTACGAAGCGTTGGACAAAGGAGCGTCACTTTGCTCATTGAATCGATGCCAGGTCGCAAACCCAGGGAAGGGTGGAATAACTGGAAGGAAAAATCGGTTGGCAGCTAGGCTCTCCGGCCTTTTGGCCGGCTGACCGCTAATTACAGTGGCGTGGAAATGAAAGGGCGCATGCGATGAGCTCCATCCTCGATATCCGGCGAAACGGCTACGATATTTACTCTGTGAAACCTGCTACCTGCTCGAATCGATCGAAAATTCGATGGAAACCGCGAGTCGTGTCCCTTTTTGGAAAATTATACAGCTTCGTGTATCGGTTCGGGCGAAAAAGTTAAGCGGCTCTTTTTTCTCGAGACGCGTGTGTGCATTCGATTCCAACGGAAATTTCGCGTTTATTTTATTTTTTTTTTTTTTTTTGTTTAATCGTTAAAATTTGAGTCTTGCAATTTGAGATTGATAATTGTTTAATCGTTAAAATTTTAGTCTTGCAATTTGAGATTGATAATTGTTTAATCGTTAAAATTTTAGTCTTACAATTTAATCGAGGGAACGAAGAAATAAAAGTATTCGGAATTGTGGATGATGAAACGATAGAATAAGTAGAACTCTCAGATGTCTCTCGAAGAAAATACGAAACGAAGATGAGAAAAATTTAGAAACTTATCGTTGATTGAGATTGATAATTGTTTAATCGTTAAAATTTTAGTCTTATAATTTAATCGAGGAAACGAAGAAAGAAAAGTATTCGAAATTGTGGATGATACGATGGAACAATAATTATAGATCTCTCAGATGAGAAAAATTTGAGTCTTATAATTTAATCGAGAGAACGAAAAAATAAAAGTATTCGGAATTGTGGATGATACGATGGAACAAGTAGGTCTCTTAGATGTCTCTCGAAGAGAACACGAAACGAAGATGAGAAAAATTTAGAAACTTAAATTTTTAAATTTTAATTTTAAATTTAGAAACTCGTTGATTGAGGTTGATAATTTAAAATTTGAGTCTTATAATTTAATCGAGGGAACGAAGAAAGAAAAGTATTCGAAATTGTGGATGATACGATGGAACAAATAGATCTCTCAGATGAGAAAAAAATTTAGAAACTTATCGTTGATTGAGATTGATAAATCATATATTTTATCGAAGAAGACGAAGTCGATGTTAGAAAAATAATGATAATATTTATAGCCTCTTTTATGCTCGATCTTCAATTATCGTTAAAATATGGTGGAACGTTTAACAAGGTCCTTTGTGATAAGAAACGCATTATTAATTTCCTCTTGAAATTTCGACGTCGGCGTATTCTATTTGACGTAGCGATCGATTACTTTGGCATTAAAGTAAAGATAAAAAGAAAAGAAGAGAAAAATGCGGAACGATGTTTGATGCTTCGCATATGCTTCCTATCGAATCGCTAATTAATATTTTTTAAACAGGTAAAAACAGAAACCTATTTACACTAAAACTAATTTTTTTTTATCAAAAAAATTTCTTTCAAAATATAAATATAAATCGTTCACGTCTCAGCAAAAAAGAAAAAAAATTAAAATAAAATCATCCTCGTATCTTATTATAACTCCAAAAAAAAAAAAAACATAAAAAAAACCAAGAAGAAAACTTCCTTTCTTGGAAACGTCATTGTAAGAGATCACCGAAGTGAGAGCAAATTAATCGTGAAACCCGAAACACCGCCATACACCGAAACACAATTAGAGGATCGACTGCCGTGAAACCTGCCATAAACAGTCGTCTATTTACGCGTTTTCCACGAGCAACAGCAACGACAACAACAAGGGAACGAGAGAGAGAGAGAGAGAGAGAGAGAGAGAGAGAGAGAGAGAGGGATTAGGAGATGGAGAGGACAGGCCACGCGATCTATACAGCTCTCACCGTGTTTCGCGTGTATCCAGGGTAAATACATTAGGTATCGACATGGTCCCGCGTGAAAAGGGCCATTTGCATCAAGAATAGAGGTAACTGGGTACAGGAAGGCATTCGTCATCGCCGTTATATTCCACGACGACGCGGATGCGCGGAACGACAGAGAGAGAGAGAGAGAGAGAGAGAAAGAGAGAGAGAGAGAGAGAGAGAGAGAGACGAGGCTCGTGTCCGCATGATAACGAGGGAGAGCCGCGATACGATACAGGAAATGCACTCTGTGCCGCGAGTGGATCCGAGTGCCGCCTACGAGGACTCATATTTCCATACAAATTGCAATACGTGCGGGACCGTATCTCGGGGCCGCCCGCCACTGCGCTTAATCGCCTGCTTCGATCGCGATCCCGCCACCCCTCGTGGAACAACGTGGCGCTATGCACCTTTTTTCTCCTCCCGCAATTTCGCCATTTCTTCTCGTCGCTCGAAGTTTAGTTTAGTTTCTGGTAGTTTTTTTTTTTTTTTTTTTTTGGGGGGTAAAGTAAAGTCGATTAAATTCCTTTCTACTGGATGCCTCGTATAATTGTGTAACACGTTCGAGATGTAGGGACGAAGATGAGAGAAACGAAGTGTACGTTTTGTTTTATTAAAGGTGTAAAAAGGTGTCAAAATTTTATCGAGTTTGAAGTTGTGGTCAAAGATGAATGTTAATCGAGTAAATTTATTAAAGTAACTTCACTTTCGAAATTTCACAATTGTTCTCGCGATTCTATTATGACAGATATCGTATAATGTTGGCCATTATCCGCTATTACGGGGTACGATTATTAATAATTGATAAGATGATTCTTTTCAAACTTGGAAATAGGAGATTATTACAGTTTAATAAATTCGAATGAAAATTAATTCCATCGACATGGTGATCGCGCGAGATAAACGAAATTCTTCCCACCGCGTCGCGATTTATTTCCCTTGGCGGATGCCAGACTGTCGTCGACTGGCCAATGGCCAGCACCCGTCCAGATGAATATTTAACGAGTGGCCTACGTAGGCCAAACGACGTGTCACTGGCCATTACGCCGCTATAGGCGTTTCCCTCGAACGCGTGGTTTTACACACCGTGCACCGTGTAAATACGCTCATTCGCGAAGATGTTCAAAAAGGAATCGCGATAGAAGGCTAATCGATTCTTCTCTCTGATATCTTCGATTTTTATCTTCGATTTATAAAGGAAATTTTATTTTCTTCTTATATTTTCATCAACGATAGGAACGACGCGATCGATAGAGGAATATTTTACTTTTCGAAATTTGGGGAATTTTTATCTCGACGAAGTTAATAAAAATCATTTCTAATTAATAAAAAAATGAAAGAGAGGAAAATTTTTACTTAACCTTAACCTAATATTTTTCACCTCGAATAAATCAAATCTTTTCGTCCTCCAATTTAACGAAGACGCGATCGAGAATAATTTTCGACTTATCTCGATTATCTAATCGACAATAACTTTCGTAACTTCGTACAACTTCGATATACAAACGCGAATATAATATCGAATAGAATTAGTTTCGCTCGTACTTGATCGGAAGTATCAATTGAAATCACGCACCAATCTCTTCCCTTCCTCTCTTTTTCCTCATTCCATTTTTCCCCTCTCTCCTTATTTTTTTCTCATTCTCTTCAGTTCCTTTGCATTATTCTCTCTCTCTCTCTCNACTTTCAATAAAATTTAACAACATCTTCGAGTCGATATAAAACTCGTCATTCTCTACGAATTCATACCTCTCCACTGTCATCTCTGTGTCCAAACAGACCGAGAAACTCTCTCTCTCTCTCTCTCTCTCGTCTCTCGTCTCTCTTTCGTCGTCTCTCATCTCTCGTCTCTCGTCTCTCGTCTCTCTTTCGTCGTCTCTCTTTCGTCGTCTCTCGTCTCTCGTCTCTCGTCTCTCGTCTTTCGTCTCTCGTCTCTCGTCTTTCGTCTCTCGTCT
>NW_025222279.1:4779743-4797048 GCF_014066325.1 Apis laboriosa
CTTCGAGAATTAAACAAATTTCAAACAAAGGAGAAATGTACGTTGTAATTGTTTCGACAATTGTTTTTGATAAATTTACACTCACGATAAATCTCAAGATAGAGTCGCAGATGATAATACAAATTCGAATCCTTTTTTTCCCTTCTCCTTCTCGACGAATCGAGACGAGAAAACGAGCCAACCTGTCTCTTTGAGAATCGCTCCTTCGAGAATTAAACAAATTTCAAACAAAGGAGAAACGTACGTTGTAATTGTTTCGACAATTGTTTTTGATAAATTTACACTCACGATAAATCTCAAGATAGAGTCGCAGATGATAATACAAATTCGAATCCTTTTTTTCCCTTCTCCTTCTCGACGAATCGAGACGAGAAAACGAGGCAACCTCTTCGAGAATTAAACAAATTTCGAGTAGAAATATACGTTATAATTGTTTCGACATATTATTAATTCCTTTTTCCCCAGAGAATTTATAGAAAGGAAAAGAGTATCTATTTAGATCATATACGGATTTTATTTTATAATTTCCTTTTTTTCCCAAAGAATTTGAAGAAAAGGAAAGAGTATCTAGATTTAGATAGATTATATTTTATTTTATAATTTCCTTTTTTTCCCAGAGAATTTGAAAAAAAGGGAAAGAGTAAATTTTTAAATTTAGATTATACGCGGATTTTATTTTATTATTAATTCCTTTTTCCCCAGAGAATTTGTAGAAAGGAAAAGAGTATCTATTTAGATCACATACGTGAATTAATACGTTATAATTGTTTTTCACGATCACGATAAATCTCAAGATAGAGTCTCGAGATGATAACACAAATTCGAGTCCTCCTTTTTTTCCCATGGTTCGAAACGCATCCCCGAAACTTTTTCCTCGCACCCCTTCCATTGCATCGACCACCATCGTGGGAGGAATTTCAATTCGGTTCGGACGACAATTCGCGTCACCGGCGCGTAAAAATAGGGATCCCTTTGGCCGCCTTATGGCGCTTCTTTCTCTCTCTCTCTCTCTCTCGTCTATACACGTGGGAACCTGTTCAAACTCTCCCTTTTCCCTCGCTTATTTCCTTACACGCTCTATTATATCCTTTTTTTCTTTTTTCTTTTTTCTTTTTTTTTTTTCCTTTCCTGTACCGGTCTCGGAGGATCGCGCTCGTTATACTTGTCATAAAGCTGGTTGCATTGTCGCAAAGCTGGCTTCCGTCGATCCTTTTGTCGATGTGTAGTACAGAGATGTTGGTGTTCACCGTTGAAAAATTTCGTCGAATTTCTTTCAAACACTTTGCTCTCTCAATCTCTTGTCGTTAAAGGGATTCGAGAATTTTCTCGTGTATATAAATTAATCTTTATTATTTAAATCAAATTTTTATCGTTAATTCCTCATCTGGTCCAATACCCAATGAATCAAATCTTCGATATTCTCGATCGTTCCTCGATCATCCTTTGAATCCATCTCGCTCGTTCTTAATCCTTTGCACTCGTATATATATTCGATAAGGATACCAATCAACTCGGAATTTTTTCGAAAGGCTACTACCCATCAACTCGGAATTTTTTTTCATAATCAATCAAAAGGAAAATATTTTTATGCGAACATAAATTAAAATTTCCGGTTTAGTAGAAAAAATTAGCAAATAAACATATTTAATCTGCATCTCACACTCTTTTGAAATATGAAAATCTATATAATATGTTAGGCACATCATATTTCTTGAAAACACGATTTTAATTAATTGTAAATAAATTTAATTAAATGAATATTATGTAATGTTATCTGGATATAATTTGACCCCAAATAATATAAGATGTCGCCTATATGGCGAGTGCAACGGTAAAATATATAATGTCGCCTATATGGCGACATACGAGTGCAAAGGTAAAATATATAATGTCGCCTATATGGCGACATACGAGTGCAAAGAGTTAATGATTTGGTGGGATAATACTTCTTCACTCTCAATCTTAATCAAAATCATCTCCAATCGTTCCTCGTTCAATCATCTTGTCACCATCCAATTCGAATTCGTCTTTCCTCTTAATTTAGATTAATTTTTCCAAAAGACACTATTACCTTTCACCCCCTCCAAGAAACCTAAACACCCTCTAAATACCGTTTCTTTCGCAAGTTTGTTTGCAAGCAATCCTCGGGCGGATTAATTTATGGAGAAAATTTGGCGTGTTCGGTCATCGATAGAAATCGACTTCCATATAATTCCTCGCTGTACCCACGATGGCTACTCCTATAACCGATTCTAATTCGATCCAGCTTGGTTTACAGAACGACGAGTCGAATTTAATCCGCAACCGTTCTACCGTGCGGCAGACCTTCGACTTTCTCACCAGGTTGCGCGAGATTGACCTTACTATATATATATATATATACAGAGATTTTGGCAGAACGCCTGCTTACGAGGTCGAAAAATTGGCGGAAGGACGGTCGGTCGGTGAGCGAGAGATCGGATGGTCTCGATGGCTTAATTCCAGCTTGGAGATTGAATTACTGCGCCTCGAGAGGGGGTGGTTGGATGCTTGGATAGCGGATTCGTGGGCTGTATTTCGCTTTATAAGGTCGGCTGGTTAAAAGTTGGAATGCGTCGGAACACTGTTTAATTGAAATCGGGCGAAAATTTAGAGCTCCTCTGAATTGGAAAATATTTTTCTCTGGTTTATAAAGCGATGAATTTTCTTTCTTTCTTTCTAGATTTTATTAGATATTAGAAGGGGTGATAGAAATTTTTTTTATACAAATGAGGGAAGGATAAATCGATATTTGGAAATCGGTATTAGGTTGTCAAATATTGGTACGTAACGTGATAATAACGAATCGAATGAGGAAAATGATGTACAATTCTCAAGTGAACAGACACGGTGTACAATTTATACTGATCGCATGCCGTTACTCCGTTCCGCTACAGCAAACACTCGCTCGTTATCTATCCATTGTTTCCTAACGTTTATTGTAATCTTCTCGATTACAATAAAATATCAATACCAAATATTTATCAAACCTGGACACCAAGCAACGTTTTCGTAGGGCCAAAAAAGAAAAAGAAAAGAAAACAGGATATCTGGAATTTAGAATCGTTGGTCGAACGTTTGAAAAATCGTTCGAAATCGTTTGAGTAAAATTGGCCGTTCTAAAATTCCCAAAATATTACTCGTAAGAAGTTCTTATGAGAATACTTACAATCTAACTCAACTCTCTGATCTGATGGAAAAATCTAAGAAACTGTGGTTCGAAACGCGATCACAATTGGCACGGATCGAAATTGAAAAATTCGCAATTCCCTTCACGATCTAAATCAACAACCGACGCGGATCGACGCGGTGAACTGGTTTTTCTCCAATTTCGGTTGGATAACCATTGACTGCGGATACGCAGATACGCGATAAATAAACGGGTTTGTGCGGCCGATATTTCCACGGGTTGGCGAGAAATAAAACGATTTCACGCATCAAACGTGGAATTTTTCGGGTGGATGGGGATCCAGCGCCATATGGGAAATCAGTTGGGATATTATCGAGGTAGCGGCGTTCTACGGCCGCGCCGGTTGCGCGCAACCGGTGATCGCCTTGACAGAGAAACCAGCCATGCCTGCTTCCTATCCACCGACGCGTGTGCACTGCGTGACCCTCTGGGACCCGCCCCGCGCCGCGTAAAAGGGGAGGAGAAAGAGATGGAAAGGGGGAAGAGCAGAATTTGAATAGATTCTTTGAATAGATTTTTCGAATCGAGCGCAGGAAAAAAGGGATTGTGAGAACTTGTGAGATTTGTGAGTTGTGATTTGAAGATGAGGGTGCAAGGAGGTGCAAGGAAGTGCCACGTACGCGTGTGTTTGAATTGAGAAAGGAGAGAAGGTTGAGAATTGGGAATGATTGAGATTTTTGTGATTGAGAAATTAAGGATATTTATGAATGATTAAGATTATTATTATATTGAAAAGTATTGAATCATTGAAGATAAAGGTATAAGGGATTGTGAGAAATTGTGAGATTTGTGAATGATTGAGATTTTTGTGATTGAGAAATTAAGTGAAGGAGAATATTGATATTCATGAATTAAGATTATTATTATATTGGATCATTGAAGATGAAGGTGTATAAGGGATTGTGAGAACTTGTGAGATTTGTGAATCATTGAGATTTTTGTGATTGAGAAATTAAGTAAAGAGAAATATTGATATTCATGAATGATTAAGATTATTATTATATTGGATCATTGAAGATGAAGGTGTATAAGGGATTGTGAGATTTGTGAATGATTGAGATTTTTGTGATTGAGAAATTAAGTAAAAAGAAATATTGATATTCATGAATGATTAAGATTATTATTATATTGGAAAGTATTGGATCATTGAAGATAAAGGTATAAGGGATTGTGAGAACTTGTGAGATTTGTGAATGATTGAGATTTTTATAATTGAGAAATTAAGTGAAGGAGACTATTGATATTCATGAATTAAGATTATTATTATATTGGATCATTGAAGATGAAGTATAAGGGATTGTGAGAACTTGTGAGATTTGTGAATGATTGAGATCATTAAATATGGAAATGATAGAGATCATGATAAAAATGATGAATGATAAAGATCACTAATGCTTAAATTAAGAAGGGAGAGAAGGTTATTGATTATTGGGAATGATTGAGATTTTTGTGATTGAGAAATTATTATATTAAAAAGTACTGGATCATAAAGATGAACGTGTAGAAGATTATGAGAACTTGTGAGATTTGTGAATGATTAAGATTATTGAAGATGGACGTATAAGAACTTGTGTTTGAATTGAGAAGGGAGAGAAGAATTATTGAATATTGGAATTTGTGAATAATTAATATTTTTATGATTGAGAAATCAGGGGAAAAAAGATCATTATACGAATATTGATATTCATGAATTAAGATTATTATTATATTAAAAAATATTGAATCATAAAGATGAATGTGTACAGAATTGTGAGGATCAAATAACATACACATGTATCTAATTAATAATAATAATAATAAGAAGGAAGAGAATATTATTGGAATTTGTGAATGATTGAGATTTTTGTGATTTAGAGATCAGGGGAAAAAGGATTATCATTATACGAATATTAACATTCATGAATAAAATTATTATTATTAAAAAATATCGAAGGAAGAAAAAGAATTATCAAGATTCGTGAATGATTATCGACTTGATAAAGAACAAGATGATAATATAACAACAAGATTATCGAAATTACTTGCCCTCATTAAAATAAAATATCCTACCTGACAATACTCCTCTAATTTTCCAATAAAACTTGACTCGATAATAAATATAATTCTATACAAAATTTACCATCAAATCCGACATACACATTTTCTCAACGCCAACCCGTAGAGAAATTTCCAAAATCTTCCTCGTATAAGAAAACGGGGATGATTTTCAGATACGAATACACGGAGAGGAGAGATGGGCGGATCGAGTTTGAGGGGGCGTCCGATCGTTGCTTTCTGGTACGCGAGTCGTCACGTACGTATAGACGGCTCACGAAGACACGCAATAACACCTGTCGCCTGTCCCGCGACAACGAGCCGGTAAGCGTGCACACCGGGTCAATTCCTTTTCACTCTCGTGGTGCAAACCAGTTTAAGGATTCCGTTCGACGGTCACCGCCTATTGCCTTTCGTAGTCCGTCGTCACCGGTTACACGAGTCGCATAGTAACGCTTCCGTGCCCGCTTCTGAATACCTGAACGAAACCTGAACGAAACAGAGACGTCACTCGTCTGGAATGGGAAAGGCTCGACGGCAATCTGACGCCGCCCGACGATTAATCGGCGTGTAGGGATGAAGGCGGGATGAAACTCGAAGAGAATATCTCCGTATCTTTGGTGTTTTGAGGGTTATTTGGGGAAATTCAAAGTTTTGAAGAACGTTTTTGGATCATTAGGGTTCCATGGGGGGGGAGTAGTTGGAAGAGAGGCTTTATGAGAGTTTTTTTTGGTGTTGAATAGAACTTTTGAGAGAATGTTTTTGGACTGTTAGAATTAGAAAGGGAGAAGAGAGTGGTTAAAAGTTTGCTGGATTGAATGATTAATTGTATAAAATTTTGAAAAAAGGAAAGAAGAGAGAAAACGTTTGAAGCTTGGAAAGTTTTTGATATTCTTCGATATTTGAGCATTTCTGATATTTCGAATAGAATTTGACGCCGAAACTTTAAGATAGTTTCTAGCTTCACGGTTGAAAGTGATAATTAGAAAAATTATTACGATGATGCAAAAAGGGAATGGAAGTTCCGAATGGAAGTTTTCAAGACTTTTTAACAAATTAGCAAACATTAAAGATTGTTTTCAAAAAGTCTTATCGAACTCGAGTTGTTCGACAGATCTACTATTTATTTTATGAAATGAAAACAAACTTGTTGGAGGGAAGGGGAACCGTTTGACTGACTACAACACCGGAAAATACATTCAACAAGTTAAGAAAGTTAGCGTTTGTTAGTCGAAAAGTGTAAAAGTTAATGAAGCACTTCTTAATTACTTTACCCGTACCTTAATTTCGCGATTGCAATCAGAACATTATTTATAACAGCCCGATAACTTAATTTTCGTTTAAATCTCACAAATTTTGTCGTTTCGACAAATCATTACTCTCCGTCATTTTTCTTTTCCCCGAACTTTCCTTCCACGAATCGTAATAACTTTAAAAACTTGAAATTAAAAATGAAATAAAAATGAATTATCAACTTTCTCCAAATTATTCCAAAACAACGATATTCGATCGATTCTTTAAAATTCCTCGATAATCCTCGATTAAAAAACTGTCGCTGGAATAGAAGAATCACAACCTGTAAAAGCAACGTGAAAGGAAAAAGAAAAAATCAACGAGATCGAATTTCGAGAGAAACGAAAACGGAGGATTTATTAATTTAAAGCTGTCTTCGCGTTTGAAAATAATGTAAATCTCGTACGTAATGTAATCTCCATTCGCGTGTGTGTGTGTGTGCATTAATACACGGGAGTGTATTAATTTAAGTCCAAAGAATATTTCTCTGGAACGAGCGAGTTTCTCTGGAAAAGGAAGAAACAAACCGAGAAGCAAATAAATTATCCGTTAAATATGTTTGAGCAAAAAAAAAAAAAAAAAAAAAAAGAAGAGGAACTAGAAGGATTTTCGAGCGAAAATTGTCGAGAAGTGTATTTATCTTGATTATCTAAGTTTTAATTTTTGTTAATTCCCATTTTTATTAATTTTTTACGTACATACATTTTTTTGCAGATTGAACATACTCGCACGATTTTTTTAAAATTGAACTTGATGCGTTTGTAAAAAAGAAATGTTTAAAGAAAATAGCAATTTGTTATTTGGAATAACGAAGAAAATAGTGAAAGTCGACACTTTTTTATCTCTAATATTCTAATAGTATAACCAATATAAATGTAATTTCATTATAATTCCAAATACATGCTATACTAATTTATTTTCAATTTTATACCGTGTATGAGTTAGATTAAGTTAGGTTATACTATATATTATTTAGATTATACTAGGTTTATATTACTATGTTATTTAGATTATACTAGGTTAGATTAGGTTAGAAAGATTAGTTTGAATAAAAAGCGTAAAAAAATTTTGGAAAGAAAGTAATGTAAGTCATCCCTTTTATTCTAATATTCTAATAGTAACCAATATACAATATATAATTTCATTATAATTTCAAATACATACTATATTAATTTATTTTCAATTTTATACCGTGTATGAGTTAGATTGTTAGATTGTTATCCTATACTATTAGATTATGCTGTATATTATTTAGATTATACTAGGTTAGATTAGGTCAGAAAGATTTTTAGATGCAGCGTAAAAAAATTTTAGAAAGAAAGTAGTGTAAGTCACAACCCTTTTTATTTCTAATATTCTAATAATATAATCAATATACAACATATAATTTCATTATAATTTCAAATATATACTATATTAATTTATTTTCAATTTTATATCGTGTATAAATTAGATTAAGTTAGGTTATCCTATACTATTAGATTATACTATATATTATTTAGATTATACGAGGTTAGGTTAGGTTAGAAGGATTAGTTTATTAGATGAAGCGTAAAAAAACTTTTTGAAAGAAAATAGTATAAGTCACAACCCTTTTTATTTCTAATATTCTAATAGTATAATCAATATACAACATATAATTTCATTATAATTTCAAATACATATTATATTAATTTATTTTCAATTTTATACCATGTGTGAATTAGATTAAATTAAATTATCCTATACTATTAGGTTATACTGTATATTATTTAAATTATACTAGGTTAGGTTAGGTTAGAAGGATTAGTTTATTAGATGAAGCGTAAAAAAACTTTTTGAAAGAAAATAGTATAAGTCACAACCCTTTTTATTTCTAATATTCTAATAGTATAACCAATATACAACATATAATTTCATTATAGTTTCAAATACATACTATTAATTTATTTTCAATTTTATACCGTGGAAAGAAAGTAGTGTAAGCCACAACCCTTTTTATTTCTAATATTCTAATAGTATAACCAATATACAATATATAATACAACATATAATTTCACTATAATTTCAAATACATGCTATTAATTTATTTTCAATTTTATACCATGGAAAGAAAGTAGTGTAAGCCTTTTTATTTCTAATATTCTAATAGTAGAACCAATATACAACATATAATTTCATTGTAATTCCAAATACATACTATGCTAATTTATTTTCTTTATACATAGATTAGATTAAGATATTAGATCATACAACAAAATTATTCAAGATACTTGAAAATTTATTTAAAAGAATAAATAACGACACGCGATATTTCAACGAATTTCGTTTAAATTTAAATTCTCCTTCTTTAATTCAATCTCGAATTCATCCCGACAACAATTCGACCAGCGAAACAAATCGCGAGTTCGATTAATTCATTATTCAGCACGCGTGGTTGGAAATCAACGTTAAACTCGAATCGATATTTCCACCCACACATACACACGAGTGAAACGAAATTCATCTAGCAACAAAGCGTCGACGATTTTCAATGTTGTATCGGGGGGGGGGGATAAGAGAAAAACGGGGGACCAAGTACGGAGACGTATGGAAATTCTTCTCGTAGACGTATGGAATTCGAGATATACCATCCGTACAAGGAAAATATTTGGAGGGAAAAAATGGAAATTCCGTTGGCCAGGTTTGGTGAATCAAACTCACGGAGGAAAAATCGAGAATAGGAGTGAAGTCGATTTTTCTTTCTTTTTTTTTTTTTTTTTTTTTTCCTAATTTCAAAGATGATTTTTCAGCCGAATTTTCAGCCTTTTCACGTTGTAACGAAGACGTTTCAACAATTCAGATTTTCGAGGATGTTTGAGGAAAGGTGATTTTGGTAGACTGGAAGGGAGAAAGGGGTAAATGAAACGGAAGGGAGACGTAGTCTGCGTTATGACAGGCAGAAAAGAGATCGATGATACGGGTACGGAGAGAAATTTATGAGATTCTTGCTTTTAAATTCGTGCTATTCCTTTGCTTTCTCTCTCTCTCTCTCTCTTTTTTCCTGTATTCATTTTGTCACTCTTTCATTTTTGCGATAACCGTGATTCCATCCCCCATAGAATATTCTATTTGACGTTTCAAGCTGAATTCTTACTTTCGCGACATTTCTCGGTTGGAATTGACGAATTAGATTTGATTCTAATTTCCAACAAAACGCGTAAGATTTTCTTAACTCTTTCAAAACAAGTGGAATTTTTAATGTTCATGTATTGAAAAGTGAATTGAATCTTGGATAAAAATAATTGACCAATTCAAACGTATATAAACTACGATGATTGATAATTAAAGAAAGAAGAAAATGAATCGAGCATAATTTTTAAAATAATAATAACTAATAAATAAATATAATATAACTAATAATATATCTAATATAACTAATATAATATAACTAATAATAAATAAATAACAATAACTATTATTAATTTCAGAAAACGATCCCATCCTAATACTCTCGAGGAAATTAAATGAGAGAACGAGCTTCTAATTTTATCTCTTTCCAAACTTTGTTTCGGTTTCCATACATCCTGTATGTAACAAAAAAGACGAACATTATTAATCGTATTTAACTTCCTGGAAAATTTAGAAATTTTCTCTCTCTCTCTCTCTCTCTCTCTCTCTCTTTCTAGCAGTTTTTTATCTGCTTTATTTACAATAAAGCTTTGGAAGGGAATGTGTCGAGAAACGTTTATTTGCTAGAGCCAAGGGTTGAAATCCTCTGCTGGTCCTGGATACGTGGATCGATGTTCGAGCCCGAAACAAGCAAATGGTTTTCGTTAAATTTCCTCCCACGTTTCATAACACGGTCATGCAGATGGGGTTGGACGTGTTTTCTTTTGGAAATCACGATGGACCGTGCCTTGTTTCATATCCGTTCCATTATTACCCCGTGCTTTTCTTGTATGGCTAGGAAAAAAAAAAATCGTGACGATAACACGATGGATGGAATTCGTATTTGATATGAATTTAGATTTTAAAAAGGTATATCAATTTCTGTATGAAATAATCTATATTAGTGTATTAAAAGTGTATTGAATCTATTTAGAAAATTCGATTGATTATTATTAATGATATATAATAAATAATTAATAATAATTATTGTTTGAATTTTATTTTTTAATTTTTTTTTATTATTCTCATGAAAAGTAATTCTCTTTTTTTTTTTTAATAATTACTATAAATTATCGAATCGAATTTTTAAGAACTATTTACGGTCTATTTATGCTCGCTTTATTTTTCGTTTGAAAGATACACTTCCGCTTTGAATGAAAAAAAAAAGAAAAAGAAGAAAAAAAAAAACAAGTACTTTGTAACAAGATCGCTGCAATATATTAACTGTTAGGTAATCACGGATAAACAGCGTTAACTTAATGAAAGTCGATTTCGAGTTTAATTAAAGATCTCGGTTTGCGAAGAAAATAATAAAAAAAAAAAAAAAAAAAAAAAAATGTTTGGTGGACAAAGTTTAATTAAAGAGTAACAAACGTTTCGCAAGTTTCGTCGTGATACGAATAAACGAAGAAATAAAACGAGTTTAGATGAAAGGTTCAACGATCGTCTCGTCGATCTATGATCTAAAACGAAGATTATAGTATATCGATATTTTTTTTTTTTTTTTAGAACAACATTCCAAATACTCGATATCATTTTTAATTCGTCAATATACTCAATCACTGATCAATATATTCAATTCTGATAGATATAAAGATAATAGTTTTCCAACATTCCAATTGGCAAAGTGTCTTCGATGTTCAATAAATCAACATCATCCGCTCTTAAGGAATCAATTATCGATAATCACTGTTCTCCACAAAATCGTTCTTCGAACATTCCAACGCTCATTCTCACCCTTATCCTCAATCACCGATCATTACTCTTTTCCAACGCGTCTTCGTCTTCGATTCTTCGACCCTTAAAAACTCGAATCATTGCCAAATATCAATAGGCTCGAGGGATCATCCGTTGCAACATAATCCAACTCGACGTGTCCTAATCGTTCCTCGTATTTAAGCGGACCCGCGAACGAACGAGCCTTCGACCATCTTTCTCGCCCTCGTGATCCGGAACCAAATCCGCGAGAGGGTGGCCAATCGATCGTGTGGCCAATCGATCGTGTGGCCTATCGATCGTGTGGCCAATCGATCGTGTGGCCAATCGATCGTGTGGCACTCGACAACGATCCCTCTCTCCCCCAGCGATCTCGCAATTTCACGGCTATCCCCCAATTTACTTGCCAAATCTGACAATTTATTATTATATATTTTAAATTATTATATTTCTTTTTTTAAACATTCTCGCTCTCGTTCGACCTCGACTGCAATTAATTGTTTTTCTGTATTCTGATAGATATGGATCTCCTTGTTCAAACGATAAGAACTCTACTTTTCTTCAATCGTCGCATTCTTTTTTTAAACATTTTCACTCTCGTTCGATTTCGACTGCAACTTATTGTTTTCCATTTTGATTTCCTTTTTTTTTTAGATACGAATCTTGTTCGAACGATAAGAACTCTATTTTTCCTGAATCATCGCATTCTTTTTTTAAATATTCTCGCTCTCGTTCGATTTCGACTGTATCTTATTGTTTTTCATTCTGATCTTTTTTTGGACACGGATCTCCCCTTGTTCGAAAAATTAGAACTCTACTTTTCCTGAGTCGTCGCATTTTTTTTTTAAACATTTTCACTTTCATTCGATTTCGACTGTAATTTATTGTTTTTCATTCTGATCTCCTTTTTTGGACACGGATTCTTTTTTTGCATTCTTTTTTTTAAATATTCTCGCTCTCGTTCGACCTCGACTGCAATTAATTGTTTTTCTGTATTCTGATAGATATGGATCTCCTTGTTCAAACGATAAGAACTCTACTTTTCTTCAATCGTCGCATTCTTTTTTTAAACATTTTCACTCTCGTTCGATTTCGACTGCAACTTATTGTTTTCCATTTTGATTTCCTTTTTTTTTTAGATACGAATCTTGTTCGAACGATAAGAACTCTATTTTTCCTGAATCATCGCATTCTTTTTTTAAATATTCTCGCTCTCGTTCGACCTCGACTGCAATTAATTATATTCTAATTTCTTTTTGGATATGGATCTCCTTGTTCAAACGATAAGAACTCTACTTTTTCTGAGTCGTCGCATTTTTTTTTTAAACATTTTCACTTTCATTCGATTTCGACTGTAATTTATTGTTTTTCATTCTGATCTCCTTTTTTGGACACGGATTCTTTTTTTGCATTCTTTTTTTTAAATATTCTCGCTCTCGTTCGATTTCGACTGTATCTTATTGTTTTTCATTCTGATCTCCTTTTTTTGGACACGGATCTCCCCTTGTTCGAAAAATTAGAACTCTACTGTTTCTGAATCGTTGCATTCTTTTTTTAAATATTCTCGCTCTCGTTCGACCTCGACTGCAATTAATTATATTCTAATTTCTTTTTGGATGTGGATCTCCTTGTTCAAACGATAAGAACTCTACTTTTCCTGAGTCGTCGCATTTTTTTTTTAAACATTTTCACTTTCATTCGATTTCGACTGTAATTTATTGTTTTTCATTCTGATCTCCTTTTTTGGACACGGATTCTTTTTTTGCATTCTTTTTTTTAAATATTCTCGCTCTCGTTCGATTTCGACTGTATCTTATTGTTTTTCATTCTGATCTCCTTTTTTTGGACACGGATCTCCCCTTGTTCGAAAAATTAGAACTCTACTGTTTCTGAATCGTTGCATTCTTTTTTTAAATATTCTCGCTCTCGTTCGACCTCGACTGCAATTAATTATATTCTAATTTCTTTTTGGATATGGATCTCCTTGTTCAAACGATAAGAACTCTACTTTTCCTGAGTCGTCGCATTTTTTTTTTAAACATTTTCACTTTCATTCGATTTCGACTGTAATTTATTGTTTTTCATTCTGATCTCCTTTTTTGGACACGGATTCTTTTTTTGCATTCCTTTTTTTAAATATTCTCGCTCTCGTTCGATCTCGACTGCAACTTATTATTTCCCATTATGATCTCCATTGAGGATCAATCGTGTCCTTTTCTTTTTTAGACAATAGGATCTGCTTGTTCGAATGATTAAAATTTTACTTTTCCTGAATCGTCGCATTCTTTTCTTAAATATTCTCGCTCTCGTTCGATCTCGACTGCCATTAATTGTTTTTCTGTATTCTAATCTTTTTTGGATATGGATCTCCTTGTTCAAACGATAAGAATTCTACTTTTCCTGAATCGTTGCATTCTTTTTTTAAACATTCTGCAATTTATTGTTTTTCTCTATTTTGATCTTTGTTTGGACACGGATCTCCTTGTTCGAACGATGAGAACTTTATTTTTCCTGAATCGTGTTTTTTTTTTTTTTTAGATCGGCAGAATCGTTTGATCGATCAAGGATTTTTCTTCGTCGATGTCGAGGCTGTTGTACTCTTTGCGAAATCGATTGAACGACAAGCGACGTTTGGCACCAAGATTCGGGACGAGGCTCTGTTGTAAGGCTAAATGAATTCTGTGCCCGCGTTGATATAAGCTATCGCTTTCGCAAATATTTGTCTTGTATGCAGAGTGTGGCGTGCGACAGAAATGGCAGGAGAAGTGGCATGGATACGGGATACGGCGTGACAGAAGGATATTTTTTTGCATGGAAAAATAAACCCGAAAATGAGAAATAATATTTTTTCCCCCGAAAGAAACGTGGATTTGGAGAAATTGAATTTTAAGATTTTTCTAGGCTAGGGAAGCGAGGGTCGAGAAGAAATTTCTGAAAAATTTTAAATATCTTTATCTTATTGTTTCTATTTTTTTTTTTGTATTTTTTTTCAAAAATTGAATTTTAAGATTTTTCTAGATTAGGGAAGCGAGGTCGAGAAGAAATTTCTGAAAAATTTTAAATATCTTTGTATTCTTTTTTCAAAAATTAATTTATCTAACTTGTTTCCATAATTATCTTCGAAATCGAAGATAAATCTTAATTTTGTTCCAAGGATGAAATCGTGGATTCTCGCTACGTTCCCCGGAGGAATTCTCTTTTTGATTTGGATTTTAACCTGAATTCTCATTCTCGAAATTTCTGACGGGATAAAAGATGGATGGAAGATGGGGAGACACGACGAGAGCCTTGACTAATACGAGACACGTCGCTATTTAATTCGAGTGGAAAAGTTGAGTATAGTTGAGGCGCAAGTGTCTCTGGAGGATTGATTTAGTCGTTAGGTTGTTTGGAATCGAGTTCCTTTAACTTTGAATGAAGATCTTGCGAATGAACGATGAGAACTATTTGTTTCGAAATGCTGAAGTTTAACTGGAACGCGTGGAATGGATTAGACAATGGTGGAACGATAAGTACGAACTCTTCGATTTTTAAAGAATAAATGTTCGAGGTGATCGAGTATTGAGAGTTTCTTGAAAACTGTAAACCTGAAAGAGTAATCCAAACTCTTCGACTTACGATTCAGAAAATATTGATGATGCGTGGGATACGAATGGAAAGAAATCTAATATCTTATTTTCGACGATTCAATTGACGAGAAAAATTTGACAGGACGAGAATTTTTATTTGAAATCGTCGATGATCATAAAAAATATAACGAATGTACGTACGCGTTAATATATTTATGGAACTCTCGAAGAATCGATTCTGAAGATCAAAACAAGTAAAAAGTTCTTTTACTCCGACAACTTCCGCGTTTACCTTGGCCTCTAAATCTTCTGAAACCTTTTAACACTTTTAAAAATACATCAATAAAATATAAACGATAAAATGAAAATTTTATTTTCGAATCGAAGTCAAAATTTGATCAACGAGTTATTGGAAGCTGAAAAACTTTCGCATTCGTTCCCTCCTCTCTCTCTCTCTCTCTCTCTCTTTCGATCGACACGAATTAAATTAATCCAAGCAAGTGGCGACGAAATCGAGAATTGGCTCGACGATTTTCTATTTAATATTCACGCGTGAGATTAATCCATCGTTTCAACCTGCATTGTTCGTGGAAACTCGTTCGACGAACGAGGGGAAACGGTTCAAAACTACGCTCTAAATGACACGCCGTGACACGCTTCATTAAGAAATTGACAAAGCTCGGCCATCGTCGTCTGGCCACAGTTTTCGAACCGTGCTTTCGCAACGGTTTCGTGGTGCCGAAACACCGCCACCGTCCAAAATAACCATCATTCAATTTTCGAATTCCAATTCACCGCGTATTCGCCAGCATTCCCTCCCCTCCTCTGCCGGTCGTTTCGCCTTATTTTTCCCATACGCGGATCCTATCTGCGCCGAATTTTTTAACGTTTCAATTTTTTTCAAACACTTGCGAATGCACTTTCTGATATTTCTTTTTATTGCGGAAGTTATATGTAGAGTCGAGGATTTTGTTTTAACCTCATTCGATCTCGATATCGGTATTGGTTATTAACGAAAATTAACGTCGATCGAATTGATAGGTTTGCTGAAAGATTTTTTATTTTATAACGTTTACGTTAAAATAATATCCTGCAAATTGTAATATTTCTTTCTTTCTTCCACGTGGATCCTATCTACGCCGAATTTTTTTTTTTTCAAATACTTGCGATATTTTTTTTTATTACGTAAAAAAAGTTATACGTAAAGTCGAGGATTTTTACCTAGGTATCGATACATTGCGAAAATTAATGTCGATTCAAGTGATCGAATTAATAGATTTTTTATTTTAGTATCATGTTAAAGTAATCGATATCGTTCAAATTGTAATATTTCTTTCTTTTCCACGCGGATCATATCTCCGCCGAAATTTTTTTTTCAAATTCTTGCGATGCTTCTGATATTTCTTTTTATACGTAAAGAATTTTGTTACCTAGGTATCGATACGTTGCGAAAATTAATGTCAATTCAAGTGATCGAATTGATAGATTTTTTATTTTAGTATCATGTTAAAGTAATCGGTATCGTTCAAATTGTAATATTTCTTTCTTTTCCACGCGGATCATATCTCCGCCGAAATTTTTTTTTTCAAATTCTTGCGATGCTTTTGATATTTCTTTTTATTACGGAAGTTATATGTAAAATCGAGGATTTTTACCTAGGTATCGATACGTTGCGAAAATTAACGTTCAAGTGATCGAATTAATAGATTTTTTATTTTAGTATCATTTAAATTTAAATTTAAATTTTATTTTAAATTAAAATAATCGGTATTCTGCAAATTGTAATATTTCTTTCTTTCTTTTCCACGCAGATCCTATCTGCGCCAATTTTTTTTCAAATTCTTGCTTCTGATATTTTTTTTTATACGTAGAGGATTTTGTTAGGTATCGATACGTTGCGAAAATTAACGTCGATTCAAGTGATAGAATTGATAAGTTTGCTGAAAGATTTTTTACTTTAGTATCATGTTTACGTTAAAATAATCGGTATCGTGCAAACTGGTAATATTTCTTTCTTTCTTCATTCTTGAAATACATTATTCTGTTACTCCTAATAAACCAGAATCAGTAAAACTTCACGTCGATAAGAAGCTTCACTTTGCTCAATCTTCGAATACGTTCTCCTTTAAATAAATTGGAAGTACGAGCGAAAAGATTAAATATTTACAATAACTATCGATTTCCATTTCTCCTAACTTCAGAATACGAATACTGCTTAAAACTTGACATCAATTTCTTCTCTGAGAAACCCTTATTTATTTCGATCCTCGAATACCGTACGCCTTTAAGCGAATTGAATATCGCGTATCTCGTTATCAATTTCTCTCTCTCTCTCTCTCTCTCTCTCTCTCTCTCT
>NW_025222279.1:4797109-4834261 GCF_014066325.1 Apis laboriosa
CTCTCTCTCTCTCTCTCTCTCTCTCTCTAAAAAAAACGCTCTCCAAATTGATAGATCCGTTTCGCCTCCTCGAATTGTTTTCGAGATTAAAATACCTAAAAAAAAAAAAAATTCCTTCGAATTCCGCGAAATTGACAAATATTCATCGTTTGATCCGAAAAGAGACGAAGAGGTTGGAAAAGACGGCGTCGCGCGTGGAGATCGGTGGAGGAAGAAGGAGGGCGGAAGTGACACGAATCAGGCGTTGTCAGACGTCCTATTGTCCCGGATTCGGCGGATGTAGTGAAACGTCGGGGCCAGGCTATTTAGGCTCATCCGCTTTAATTGGCTTCGTTTGTAATTACGAGTTGAAGAGGGTGGTAAGAGGGTGGCGGCGGGGACAATAAGAAGAGAGAAGGGGAGGGAGGGAGGGAGGGAATACCTCCTCCCCCCGAATACGTCGACGTGGATTGCGGGTTGAAGAGGCGGTGGAAGTGGGTTAGAGGAAATGCCATTGTCGCTGCTTCTTCCAGCTGATAGAGGTTAGCACGAGACAATAGGCTTGCTCTGTTTCTTTTATATTTTTTTTTTTTTTTGAAAAAGGGAGAGTTTGCTTTTCTCTCTCTCTCTCTCTCTCTCTCTTATTTTTTTTTAAAAGTTGTCTTTTTCGATCAGAATCGTACAGAATTTTCGGTTTATATTGTTCAGAAATATATATATTTATATATATATATATATCTGTTAAAGAGAAAGATGTATTAATCTCTTGGCCGGTTCCTTCAACGAGTCTGATACATCGCAATTTTAAATGGAAAAGTTTAAGCGTTAAACTGTTTAATCGAAATATAAATATTCCAGTTTTCTTCCACCAGAGATATAGATCTTTAATTCTCATTCACATTCTTACAATTATCCTTCGATAATTGTGATACATTTTCAAAGAGACAGGATCCACATTCAACAAATATTGACAGAGTTAATAGAAAAATTTGTTGATACACAAAAATATCATTTAATCGTTACATCGAGCAAATTCTCTTCACCCAAATTTTCAAGAATCGATCTTCCAATTACTTATTCTCCATCCTTCTCCACTCGAAAGATCGCAATTTTTTTCACCAAAAAAAAAGACGCTCGTCGTCGATCGCGTGTCAAAATTGGGAGTCAATCGGTCAATTCATCCTGGCCAGGGATATAAAAGTCTTAGCCGCAAAGCTCCTCGAGCTCGCAGCACGGAGAAAACTCGAGCACAAAGAATATTGGCCAACGTATAGAGACCCATCCCCCTCGTCGACGAGCTAATGCGAACCGTTTCGAGACTTGTTGCGCGACACGGATCGGTTGTGTCGCACGCCCGGTCAACCGCGAATAGAAACGCGGTGGATTTTCTTCTTCCTCGATCGTCGAATCTTGCTCGAGAATAGAGTGACAGAGAGAGACGAGCTACGAGCTTTGGGCTTACGATTGCGTCACCGCATGATGAATCGTTCCACGACGCTGATGGCGCCACTGTTGGCATACTGGTCGACTGAAGTCGGACAGGTGACGATATATTTTTCTCTTTATTGTTACTTATTGAAAATCGATACAGTTTTTTGGTAGCAATGAACTAAGCCACGAGAAATTATTATTGTTCGAGCAAGAAAAAAAGTATGCGCAATTAGCAATTATGAAATATGTAATTGGTTTAATTAGTTTAATTATTGATTCACTTGCGAGTCGAATTATTAATGATAAGGCACGAATGTCAATTTTGTATTATTTTAAAGTGAAGGGATACTTGAGAGTATACTATTTCAAGAGTATTCCAATCGTTTTATTAAAAATCACGATTTTTAAGTGAATTCAAGGTAATCTAAATCGTTGCAAAATTTCAGATCCAAATACCACGAGGATATAATTTTTGGAATATCGAATATCTGCTTGTCCAAGTAAACGGAACGAAAAATTATTATTATTCGAATAAAAAAAAATGCATTTTGCAATTATGAAAAATATAATTGGTTTAGTTTAATTATTGATTCACTTGCGAGTCGAATTATTAATGATAAGGCACGAATGTCAATTTTATACTGTTTCAAGAGTAGTTGTAGTATCGTTCTATTAAAAATCATAATTTTTTAGGTAAATCCAAGGTAATCCAAATCATTGCAAAATTTCAGATCCAAATACCACGAGGATATAATTTTTCGAATACCTTTAATTATTGATTCACTTGCGAGTCGAATTATTAATAATAAGGCACGAATGTCAATTTTGTACTATTTTAAAGTGAAAGGATACTTGAGAGCGTATTCCAAAAGTATTCCAATCGTTCTATTAAAAATCACGATTTTTTAGGTGAATCCAAAGTAATCCAAATCGTTGCAAAATTTCAGATCCAAATATCACGAAGATTAATAATAATTTTATTAATTTTATATAATTTTTAATATCGAATATCCGCTTGTCCAAGTAAACGGAACGACCTTGCGCGTTGAAAAACCAATCCTATAATTAAATTTTAACACTTTATATTTTTAATATAAATAATAAAAATTTTAAATATAAAATTAAAAATTAATTTTATTATTTATATTATTCATATTAAATAATAAAGATTAAAAATTATTAGTATAAATTTTTTTTTTTTTATTATTAATTTTTTTATTTTATAAAATTTTTAATTACTTTAATTATTTATTTAATTAAATATATTAATTTAATTTTAAATTATATATATATATATATAAATATTTTTCGGTGGCGTGACGCATTTATCCGTTTCCTGGCTACGAGCACGCAGGTCGATTCGAGGAATGCGTGGGAAAATGCGTGCATGCGTGGCGGCGCGGATTTGCATGTAAGGGAACAGCAGGGGTATCGTCGGTCTTCGAAACATTGCGGCTCGCAGGATTGTTCGTTCGCGGTTTGCGATTTTCGGAGAAGAAGCGGAAATGGTTTCGTACAGGAAGAGGAGGATCGTTGTCGAATATTTTGCGATTCGAAGAAAGGGGGGAAACGAGGAGTGGTATTTCGATTGGAACTTGAATAATTTTTAATTTATAATAATAATTATAATAATATATAATTAATATAATAATAATTTACGAACTGAGATTTCTCTGTATAATCGGTGATGATTTGGATGAAAGCAAGTATTTTTCGTGGATAAATTTTTCTATAAATCGAAAGAAAAATATAATGGAAAATATAAGTGTTTCGTAATGGATCGTAGAAGAAATATAAAATTGTTGTCGTAAGAAAATAAAATAAAATATCGCGTGTTATTTCAGAAAGAAGAAAAGAGATAACCGGTAAATTAAGCGAAGTGAATCGATCTCTCGAAGTGAAATAACAGAGAATACACGATAATGATACACCCGCGTCATCCGTTTCCCTTCGATTATCGATGAAAGAATAATAGAAATAATAAGGAGGACGTGCAATGAAATATTTGCGATACTTGGTTGAACCTCGCGAAAAATATCGAAAAGATTTTCAAACGATGATAGAATTCTCGATAATTCCATTTGTTAACGTTGAATGCAACTTTATAATACGCGATTGTAAAAAAAGTAATAGCTCGATTAATTTCAAACAACTACTAAGATTGATCGTGTGAAGTTGGAGTGTAACGATGTGGAAGGATTATAATCTAAAAATTATATCGCGTGGAAATCGGAGAAAAACAGTGTACACGTAATCGAAACTTTTCGTAGAAATAATAATAATCGCGATGAACAAATTTTTCTGTATGCTACGATTGAGGAATGCGAGAGAAAGTAGATCAAAAAAAAAATATATATATATATACACTGTCCATCAAGATCGCTTTCGATTCAATTCCTTTCGATTGAAAGTTTGTTTTAATTGGTCGAAATAATTCCACACTTCCTGATGCCACGATCGCTCGTGCGATTTTAAACTTTAAACGACGAGAAAAGAAATATGTACAAACAAGCTCGTAAATTTATATATACATATATATATATATATATATATATATATAATAATCCTGAAATGAAATACGTCGCTTTGTTTACATTCCATTATCTTCCGAAAGATGGGAAAAATTGCGAAAAGGGGCGAGGTCTCGAATACGAAATCCTTGGATCTATGTCATTTTATTTGGTCGAGTGCCAAAGTGCGCTGAAAAGCAAGAGAGAGCTTTCCCTCCAAGAAATCTCCATTTGAATTGGCAGTATCTGGGAAATGAAGTGATCTTTTAGCAATCTGGTGTCTCGAAAGGACGATCGACCTTTCTCGTATAATTGTCACTCTTCCATCCGGAGGACGACTGAAAATATTTTAATACTTTCGTTGTACAATTGTCTTGCTCGAACAAAAGAGGATAAATCAAGGAAATTTTAGATATGCCGCTCAATTTTTCTTAACTTTTTAAATAATTATCACTCACAGTATATCTTATATCACGCGCTAAGTTGATAATGTCTCTACGACAAACTTGCCCAAACATTTCCAAACGAGCAACGAATCAAAGTTGATCACCCATACTCCGCCTCGAAAAAACTCCACTTTCCAAGTTAACTAACATCGATATTAAAAATCTGCAACACCTTCAAGCACCTTCAAACATCTTCAAACACCTTCGAACATCTTCAAACATCTTCAAACACCTTCAAACACCTTCAAACACCTTCAAACATCTTCAAACACCTTCAAACATAGCCAAAAAGCGGGTCAGAATAAATTCGAGGACGTAAAGACGAGAGGAGCGGTATCCAAGGGCGGAAATGCATCGTTCGACAGCTGGAAGGGAATCTCCCCTCCTCCCTTTCTCACCAGCAACACCACGCGAACACGAGCACGTGGAGAAAAGAAACGACATTTCCATTCTCCTCTCCTCTCCCTCTCCCATCGTTCACGTAATAATAATCGGGAGAGAATCGTCTCTCCCGCGAGACCACGTGAGGCGAGCACGTGGAAGAAGAGAGACGAAACATTGTATCCCTCCCCCTCTTTTAGCTTCCCCTACCATCATCCTCTTTTTTCATCTCCTACTACTCCCTTAATCCATCGTTGTTCGCCCGTCTCACGCCTTGCTATCCTTCCTCCTCCTCCTCCTTTCCCCCTCCCCTCTTTTCCATCGCTTCATTGTCCCTTTCCCTTTCCTCGTTCCAACCGACGTTGTTATACGTGAGGATCGTGGCGAGGGGCNCTTTTTTCATCTCCTACTACTCCCTTAATCCATCGTTGTTCGCCCGTCTCACGCCTTGCTATCCTTCCTCCTCCTCCTCCTTTCCCCCTCCCCTCTTTTCCATCGCTTCATTGTCCCTTTCCCTTTCCTCGTTCCAACCGACGTTGTTATACGTGAGGATCGTGGCGAGGGGCATGATCGCGCAGAGCGTGGTCAACAGGTAGAGGAGACAGGGAAGAGACAGGTGGCCGGCCGATATATTCACGATGTCCGGGACGATGCTGAAAACCAACAGTGGCCAGTGGCCGCGATCCCTCGTTACGAGAGCCAGTGCAGTTTTATTTTTCCGAATTTTTCTCGAAAAAGATTGGTAAATGAGAGTCGATCGATCGATCTCTGCGATGACGTTCATATCGAGAAGTTTGCATCAGAGAAGTGTTATTATACATGCGAGTTTGTGTAATCCTTGTGAAATCCTTCGAGTGGATGTTCGCGATAAAATTCGTGCGTTTCTTAAGATTTTTAATAGAATATAATTCTACGACGATGAGATAAAGAACGGATGTTGAACGATCGGTGGAAGTTTAATAAAGAAGGGGATTCTAAGCATTCTCGAATCGAGGTCCAAATCCTTTATTGGTGGCATCTGGATGCTGCGAGTGGAGAGGTTTGCAAGGTAATCAAGTGTGATTGGTACTTGGTTGGTGGTGACGATAATTAATGCCGCGAGATAATTAAGTTTGATCGGTGGACGATTACCGGTGTTACGATCTAATTAAGCTTCATTGACACTCTAAGATTACGCGCGTGACACGATTAAATTTTCTATTCGAGCTACTCGAGTTGATATCGACTCGTAAGTTTAAGTGTTGAAGTGTTGAGAGATCGAAAAACAAAAAAGAAAAAAATCAAGGAGCAAACTTTTATCGGTGGGCGTGAAATTTCGAAAGATCGAGAATCGATCTTTGGTGATGAGGAGGTATAGAACGTTAACAGTGAGATCGTTCTTGCATCGTTCTTGGTGACTGTGAAAGTGGAACGAAGTGCGTTGTTTCGAGCGTCTTTTGTTATCGGAAGAGCCAAGTGGTGGAGCAGCAGCAGCAGCAGCATTGCCAAGTACGCAACACGCGTAAGTGTCGATCGATATTTGTGTGTCAAGTATTTCGTATATTCTGAACATGAAACATAACGATACGTACATCCTGGCCTTGTTTTTCGGCAAGATGTGCCACAATAATTGGATATATATACATATTCTCGAGGGGATTCGATTGTTGCGAATGTTGTTTGATATTCCGTACGTGCGTGGATGAGTCACGGACGGAGTGCCACGGAGTTCCACATGCTTGAAATCATTCGACGTTGAAGAATTGTTAATTCCTTGTCTTCCGTGGAGAAAGAAGGCAAAATGTGATTTAATATTTTATTTACAAATGTCGAGCATGTCGAAATGATTAACTTTGTAAATGGACGAATAATGAAGCTCGATCGAAATTTTTAATACGTGAATGAATCACGAACTGGAATCATTCAATGTTGGAGAATTGTTAATTCTTTGACTTTCGTGGAGAGAGAAGGCAAAATGTAGATGTGATTTAATATTTTATACAAATTTTATTTAAAGAGGTCGAACATAAATCATAAACGTAGTCTGAAATCATTCGATATTGAAGAATTGTTAATTCCTTGACTTCTATGGAAAGAGAAGGCAAAATGTAGATGTGATTTAATATTTTATATAAATTTTATTTTAAAAAGGTTGAGCATATCGAATAAATCGCAAACGTAGCTGCCTGGAATCATTCGACGTTAGAGAATTGTAAATTCCTTGACTTCCGTGGAGAAAGAAAGGCAAAATGATTTAATATTTTATTAAATTTTATAAATATCGAGCAATCGAAATGATTAACTTTGTAAATGGACGAATAATGAAGCTCGATCGAAATGTAAAATATCAATTTGGAAAATTGAAAAAGTTTATGCGATTAACAAAGAAAATAAAAAGAAACTAGAAAAAAAAAATTATTGTATCAATATAAATGAACGTTAAACGAGCGATTATAAAATTTTATTCCATTTTTCAGTTCATGTAATTTTGACAAACAGGTGAAAGTAATTAAGATTTAATGATCGGGGGAGGGAAATTAAATACGTTACTTTACTGTCGCATTATTCGCTATATTATTCTCAATCGAAATTTTCAAACGAAAGATAAAAACGGAAATCTGTGAAAATTCGATACGAAACGTTTATTAACGCGTTTATTAACACGTTGCCTCGCTTCGTTTCAACATTCCTCCACGAATATCTCATATATTAATCGCGTCGAAGCCAAACGTAAAATTCGTACTTTCTACTTAACGCGGAGGAGACGAGATCGGTATTCGAATAATTTAATAAACGAGCGAATGTAATTTTTTTCATTCGTTGAAATTCGTTCGTTCATTCGAAGAAGTCGAACTTTGTTCCTAAAATTGCCCCCTCCTCCGATTAATCCTCCGCCTGCTCGTTAAATTTTCCTTTCATCTCGTCTGAAATATCGGAATGCTTGAAAGGGATAACACAGTTATCACGTCGATCCGAGATTAAATTGGTATGGAAGATATTGAATCGACTATATATATGTAAAACGATAAATGGATCGATGGTAAATTGTACGGGCATTAGAATGGGAAATATTTGTTCGATAATATTTGAAACGAATATCGTGGCCGCTGTTCAAACACGCGCAAACTAGAATTATCTGTTCTCGGTTCTTGCTTGTACGCCGAAATCGTACGTAATCCAAGCCAAATTAACGATATCAAAGGATTTCCATAAGAAGATTCTTCGATGAACGTTGTTCGTTAAATCGATGGAATAGGAGAAGGAAATGGAGTCTTGTATTCTAAGGATTTTTGTGAAGGTATTATTCGCGTTTAATCTGTCGAAAGTCGAATTAAATTTTAAGTCTCGTTAGAAATGTAATCTCGATATTTGATAAAGGAAAAACGATAGATTCGTATCTTCCTCCGAAGAAATGGAAAAATTTCAAAATTTTTTGTATTCAATGCTTCGACAATGGATGAAAGATTGCTAAGGAACGATATCGTGCGTACACGTCTTTGATAGATTAATTGGTTTTTATTTTTTAGAAAAATTTAATAAAATCGATAGGAAGCACATATGTAAAAGACATTTTCATAATTATTTGCATGGTTACAATCATTCCAATGATTTCATCTCGAATTCATTGATTGACAAATGTTTCGCGAATTAATTAATATTTCTTCCTTTCGTACGTTTCAAAAGCGGCGCCATCATTTACCTCAAATCGATTTCCGCCATTTTCTTCGCGATATCGAAAGCGTACCTTTGCCGAATTTCACGCAGACTATGGCCGAAATATATATAACGTAGAGAAGTGGTCGAAAGCGAACAAAAGGGAGGAAACGTTTGCTCGTTCGAATCACGTATCTTGCTTTCTATTTATCCATCGACCCTGTCCACCGACAGGGATCCGTTTATCGCCGTATCCGCAAAATTTATATCACCTTCAAGAACGCTAGTCCTCCCTCGTGTGGAGAGAACGTAAAATATTTCGAATCGTTTCCATGTTCGAAAAAATCGTTCGCGCGAACGGACGAGAAATTTTGAAATTTTTGAAATTTTTTTCTTTCGTCCGAAATTTCACGCTTTATACTCGTCGTTTTTAATTTTTCGAAACGATGCTTTCTTTGTAGAAATTCGTTATTCTCGAGAAGTTGAAATGTAAGGCAAAATTATTTGTGAATTAGTATTAATTATTCGTTTCAATTAGTAATATTTATATGATTAGTATTTATGGTTCGAAAGTTTTTGAAGGATTAATATAACGTTAAATGACGATGAGTATCGCGTACGGAATAAATTTGATCAATTTTGGTTAAAAGTCTACGACTTAATTACTCGTGAAATGAGTTTGATTAATTTCAGAAGTGTGAATTTATGAGAAATTACTGTTGTGTGTATTCCAACGCGAATAGCAGACAATTACAAAATTTGTTTAATTCATTACACAAACTCGAAAAGTCGCCTTATGTATTATTCATACGTGAGTTACCATCTGTCTCTCAATTTACATTTCAAGTTTCTTTCGCACAATCCTATTCTCCTTTCGCCAAACCTATTATTATTCGCGAATCTTTTGCAAAAATTTCCCCAACTTTTAATAACGACCGCAAACGCTCGTTTAATGGAAAATTTTAAATACAGAAAAATTTCTGCAAAAATTACCTCCGATTTTGTCGATAACAATTTACATAGCTTCTCTCGAAAATCCATCTCGAAAAGCAACCAAGAATTAAAATCTCATCCATTCTATATTTTTTTCAGCCAACAACTTGAAGAAGACTCCGATTAAAACCACTCCGAACGCGTCTAAAATCCCCTCAGGAAACAATTCAAATCGACACCCTCCCCACCCCACAAGAATTCAAAGTTGAGAGAATTCGAATCGGTCGAATGATCCGCGATCGAAATGGTGATCGCGAGCGGATCCGCCTGCGGTGGGGCGTCGAGCAAGCTTATTAGGAGATCCCGAAGATTGTCCTCGACCAGGGGCTTGAAGCGGGTGAGTTGGAACGCGGCGAGGCGCGGCGAAGACGAAGAAGAAGGGGTCTCGGCCGAGGGGGAAGATGATTCGAAGCGGAAGCTCGGCCTGTGCCCCCCGGGAGCAGAGGGGGCGGGCGAAACGACGAGGTCTGGCAAGACGACGGCGATGAATTGGGAGTTGAACGAGAGGATCAGCCTGAGCAGCGGGTCGAGCCCTGGTTTGGAGGTTCGGCCTGACGCGAGGAGGGGGATAGAGTTGAGCGGGAACCGGAAGAAGGATGCGTGGTCGTGGAGAGGGCGCGTCGGAACGGGGCTGGAGCTGATGAACGTGTCGGGATTCCAGCAGCAGCAGGGGGAGCAGGATAAGAGGCGTGGCAAGGACGCGTCGTGGCCGATCGAGGCCGATTTGGTGGAGAAGGGGGGCGTGATCAAGAGCGACTCCAAGTACGAGATAGGGATCCCCGGCAGCGATCCAGGGAGCACGGGGTCGTCCGGGAAGAGGAGACAGCAGGTGTCCTCCGGTTGCGGATCGTCCAAGTCGCGCAATTGGAAGGGCGAGAAGGAGGGGGAGAAGGGGGAGGGCGGAGGGGGGAGGAAGTGGGTGGGCGGCAGAAAGAAGACGGAGAAAACGAACGACTCGATCTCGAAGAGGTTGGAGCTGATACACGAGCTGAATCAGAAGATCCTGGCCAACTACGAGCGGTTCCAGCAGAGGTCCAGGTCGAAGAATCGCGCCACGAAAGAGGGTAAATGCGATACTTGGAGATCGAAGAGGGAGCAGGGGGATAGAAGTCGCGGGTCGGTGTCGAGCGAGGCGGCGTCGAGAGAGGCGAGGAAGGAGGAGGACGCGTACGAGTACGCGGAAGCGAGGCGGAAGGGGGGGAGCAGAGGCGCGAAGCCGGCGCAAAGATCTTGCGAGCGGGATTCTTGTTCGAGGGGGAGAAAGATGGTGGACGTTTCGAAACGTTTGGTTGGGTTCTCCAAGGATCGTCGAGTCGTGGACGCGTCCTCGGATAAGAAGCGATCCGCCAAAACTTCTCCTTCTTCCACCACCACCACCACCTCCTCCTCCTCCTCGTCCAAGTCGAGAACGTTTCGGGATAACGAGAACTTCACCATGGCGGCGAGGCCAGGTTTCTACGGGGCTAAGGGCTACGAGGATAAGAAGGAAGCCGAATGCTGCGGCGGGTCGAGGTGGTCGCGAAACGGGGAGAGGAGAAGCGGTTTTCACTCGGTGGAGAGGAAGGGGGAAGGGGATCGCGCGGTTATCGACGACACCGACACTCGTCTGGGGAGCTCGAGATTGTATCCGGAAAGGGATCGGTGTAACGAGGCGAGAGTGGAGGATTTCGAGGGGATCGAGGCGACGAGGGGGGACGACGGGACGAAGGAGAGAGAAGAAGGGGAGAAGGGAAGCGATCGGTTGGCGATCGAGGATCGCGACGAGGTCCCGCGAGATCTGCGCTACGACACTGACACGGAGAGGGTGTTGGAGGAAGGGGAGGAAGGAGAGAAGAAGAAGAAGAAGAAGGAGGAGGAGGAGGAGGAGGAGGAGGAGGAGGAGGAATCGGCGAGGGACGAGAAGAGGAAGAAGGCGGCGACCTCGACGGGGAAGAAGAAGAAGAAGAGGAGGGACAAGTTGGAGAACGACGGAGCGCAGAGCAGCGGTGGGTGTTCGACGAGCGGCGAACCGACGAGCGGCCCAAAGGTGGCCAGGCTCCAAGAGACGTTCAATTCCTCTTGGGACTCTGGCGTCGGGGCGGACGTCGGGAACGGTGGAAGCGGTTGGGTGAGGATACACACGGGGATCGAGAGCAGCCTCGTCTATCTCACTGTTGATACCACGGCGAGGGACGTGTGCAGGGACATGCTGTTGGGCGACGACTTGTCTCTGTTTATGCAGGTAAGCGGACCCCGAACTTCCGTGGCTAATTATTCATTTGATTTACGACGCAAAGGTTGCGCGCGACCGCCCCGGTTAATGAGAGGGACGAGCATGCTAATGAGGAACTGCTGCTCTATCTAACTCGCGTCTTTGCGACTATGGGGTGTTTACTTCAAATATTTTTCTTTCTCTCTTTTCTTTTCTTTTCTTTTTTTCTTTTTCTTCGTTTTTTTAACGCTCGGTTCGTTTCGAAGTAAAGAAGTTGTTTAGGTCGAACGGTTTTTTTTTTATGATAATTGGAAGAAAATAATAAAGAAAGAGGATCGATTATGTTTTAAAGTTAAGATTGGGTTATTGTACATGCTTTGGATAATTTTTAACGAAATCTCTGTCACCGATGTATTTACACTTGCTCGAGGATGATTCACTTTCAAATTCTGTCCTCTGTTTTTGTCGAGGCAACGACGAGCGTCGCCATTGTCGTGTCGAGCTAAAAAAAAAAAAGGAAAAAGAAAAAGAAAAACACGCAGCGTTGAGACAAATATGAAACGTCGCCGGCAAGGAAGTTTAAAGGGTGAAACTTGAAGTGATAAAAAAAAAAGCGCGATTTAAGAAAGGGAAGAGAAGAAAAATGAAAGGGAGGGGGGAGGACAAGGTAGAGGACGTCAACGGTTGAGAATAGGGAGAAAGAATGACGGGGAGGGGGAGGGGGAAAAATACGAGAAGGTTTTCACGGAATATCACGGTGGACTTTATCTCGTGCACGAACGTTAACGACGGACCGGAAATCCTGACGTACCGCGACATCTCCTTCTCTCTCTCTCTCTCTCTTTTATTTGAAGGGATCCCAGCGAGACGATTTCGTTTGAGAAAAGAGAGAGAGAGAGAGAAAGAGAGAGTTATCGTTTCCTTTTGATGAAAGAAAGATAAGCGTGTGTGGCTTATACGTCTGTGCTGCGCCCTTTCGAACTGAAATTTCAAGGATGAATGTCTTAATGCGGCTGAAAAGTACGAACGAAGAGAAGAAAGTTTTGAAAAATCTGTGATTGATGCGAGGAATTTTGTTTCTTTTTTTTTTGTTTTTTTTTCCAGGATGAACTTTATTGATGAGAGATCTTTCTTGAATTTTAATATGAATTTGGAGGAAGGGTGATAAGAAATATTAATCTCGCGAGATAAAATTTGCGTAAAATTAAAGTTGAGAGTTTAATTCCGTTAAAGAATCGAGACAAAGGTTCTCGTATATACGGAAATACGAGATTTTCTATTTAAAGGATCATAATGGTTGAAATAGGGGGTAATATTTGTAAACTGGTTGACTCGAGTTGCTTTTATTAACCTCTTTATACATTTGCCGAGCAACAAACATGTATATTGGAAACGTGATCGTTCCGAATCTCCGATATCCAATAACATCGTCTCCCTGCATTTTGGGTCACGTTAAACCTGATATTAGTAGATAGAGTAAAATCAAAGACTCGGTGAGACTCGGTTCGTATATATACAACGTCCCATTATACGATTATAATCAAACTCATCGAAACGTAGCTTTCCTTTGAAGAACCATTTTCTCAACTAATGTAATAACAATGTACACACAAATTATCGAAGATCCATCCATTAACATCTCAATTACAGAATGGATCCTCCCTTTAAGAAGTAGAACGTATCTTATCTTAAAATCCTCAAAAGAGGAAAAAAAACAAAATCAAAGATACTCTAACGTTCCCAAAACGCATCCCAATTATTTGAAAATCTTCAAAAAAACGCTCTAACCCAAAAAATCGTTAGACAACAAGGGAGACAACAAATCCACCCCAAAGGTACTTTCTTCGAACTTTTTTCGTTTCCTTTCGATCCTCCCCATTCACAAAACCAAGTTCTGTGTTTCTCCTGAATCTTCTTCCCTCGACACAAAAACATCTCTCTTCGACGCGCGGGGGTAGAATGCGAAAAGAGGGCGCATCTCGGCTCCTCCACTTTCCCCGTCCGGGGACAAACCGATTTCTCGTACACTCGGTCAAAACTTTCCTTCCTTACCCCTTTTGCCACGAGTGCAAGGAGGGGAGGGGGAGAGAGGGCTCCTCAAAGATAACGAGGTACGCGCCAGTAATCAAAGGAGACTCAGACTTAAATAGCGGGCGTGCCTCTTAAAAGAAGCTCTCGAGGTGGATACACTCCACTGTCACAGCCGCTGCTCAAAGTCAACCCTTGCGTTTGTACAGACGGCCGCAATAATGACGCTGATGGATTTTCGTGTTTTCGTTTCATCTGTTCATCCTCTTCTCTATATTTATACACGCTATCCTTACGGGCCCCCTTTCCTAAAAGTTCTTCTTTTTTTCATCTTTGATTTAAGAGTGTAAGATTCCCGAATGGTCGATGCTTCCAATGAAATTTAGAGTGAAGGAATCGTTCTTTTCTTTTTTTTTTTTTTTTTTTTTCAGTGAAATTTATACGAATGTACGTTACGTTTACGATTTCTTAAAAGTCTTTCTTTTTTTTTATCTTTCGTGGATTGGTTGGTTCTTAATTATTGTGTGTACAAGTTTAAGTATGATTTAATAGAAGAATTCAAGTAAGAATTTTGAAAGTAGATTAATATTTTCATAAGGATTTGTGTTGAATTTCTTCTCTTTCGAGATATCCACACTCGTGTAAACGTCCTATTTCTTTTCGTCGAGTGGTTGCACGACTTCCACTCTTGGAATTAACTGATCCTGCTACCGTGAACAAAGAAACTACTCGCTGCGGGTATAATCCATGAAACGTAATAAACGTAATGAAATATGATCGTGAACGACGAATCGATTGAAAGATTATTTCGAGAATTTTAGTATTTGATAAATATTTATAATTCTTTTATTTGATAGAATTAAAGGAGTTTAAAATTTTTCTTCTTCTTTTAATTAGTCGATGATTTTTTATTCGAGATTTCAGACAATTTTTCATTTTTTTTTTTTTCTTTTATATTCTTTTATATTCGAGATTTTTTTTTCATTTGGAGAATGTGGAATTTTAAAATGTCTTTTGTTTTTAGGGAAAAAAGGAGTCAATCTTCGAGATCTTTTAGCATTTTTAATCGATTTTTTTCGTTTTCGAGAGTGGAAAAATTTACAATCTTGCTCTTTCTTTTAAACGTGCTATCGCTTTCGAAGCTATTTTTTCAACAACTTGTAAGTACATATGTTTTAAATATTCGAATAATTTAATGTTTCCAAAGAAAAAAAGTTAATTTAATCTTTTCTTTATAACAGTGTTGTTTTTAAAAGTATTACGATAAAACTCGAACTAAAAGTTCTTTAGAAGGGATCTCTCCTATAGTTACGAATAAGAAAGGCACGTTGACTCTCAAACTGCCAATTTAATATCTATAAAAAAAAAATCATCTTTTTCCGATTTTTCATTCGAATGAACGAACGCATTTTAAATTCCATACTAAAGATATCTCCATTTCTATGGATAAAACTCTCTTCGTATTCCTAATGTAAATCTTATTTAGGTGTTATTTCGATCGATTCGACCCGTCTCGCATTCATTTTTTAATAAATCTCGAGAGAGAGAGAGAGAGAGATACGGGTGGAAATTCGTTAGAGAGCGGAACGGTATGCGAACGACTCGAGAGCAGCTGTCGCATTCGAGAGGCCATCGTTGAAACAGGTGTCCCCTATCCGAGAAACTGTGGCAAGGAAGTCAGGTAGTTGGTAACACGTGACTGACCGGTTCAAGCCGCGAGAACAGGTGTTTAATTACGTAAGGGTTGGGACAAGTTCGCGCGCTGGGTTACGTGTCCGTCTCGCTACGAGTTTCAGGAATTTTACCGCAGCTATGGGAAACTCCTCGTGGAGTTTTCGTCCGGTTTTCCAAACCTATGAGTTTCCACGATAAAAAAATGAAATAACGATAAACGGGATTCTTTCGAAGAATTTAAATTTCGAATATTTGTAACATTAAGAGTCTTCTCCCCTATATTCGAATACGCACGATTTTAGTTTCCTCCATTTTGATCGATAATTCGAAATCCGGACGAATTCTCGCTTCCTTTTTTAACATATAATATATTTCATACATTTAAAAATATTTTTCCTTTCTTTTGTCCCTGTTATTTGCACGGGGAATGGGATTATATAAAATCGGCCGATCGAGACGAAACAATAACGCGATACGATTAACGATGAAATTAGCGACGCGCGGTCGATATTATAAAATTAATGGCAGCGTGATGAACGCCGTGAATTCGAAACGAGCATGCGCGCCACCGTCCACTTCCCGTCGCAACAAATATTTCCACCGCTTCCTCCTCCGTTTAAACGCGCGCGTAACGGCTGCGTATCGACGTTACGGATCGTGGGTTGTTGTAATCGATGTAGATGGAAACGCGCGATTAAACTCGAATCGCGATTCATTCTCGGGGACTCGGATTTTTGGCTTCGTTCGCGCGGAATCACGTTTCGAAAAAGGCAAGAGTAGTGATCCGTTCGATCCGCAGCGATCGAAAATCTCGTTATTTTTTAATTAATTCCATCCTTCTCCCCTCCACTTTGACCGCCAGACGATAAAAAGCAATCTTTTCCCCGCTGAAAATTCGAATTGTGGAATTAAATTTCCACGTCAAACCAATCCTCGTCGTCATTTCGCTTCTTATTCTCTTTTTATTTTTATTATTATCGCTTTCCTTTTTTTCTCTACGTCATCATCCACGATTAAACTATGATCGAAAAAATTATTTACACTCGCAACAAACGTTCGATCTTGTATCATTATTTTTGCTTTTCTTTTTTTCTCTACGTCATCATTAATAATAAAATTATGATCAAAAGATTTACTTATATTTTTACACAGTATTCAATGTTTTACTATCGTTATTATTTTTGCTTTCCTTTTTTCTCTACCTCATCATCAACGATAAAATTACGATCGAAAGAATTATTTACACTCTTATATTCGCGAAAATATTCGATCTTCTACCATTCTCGTTATTATATCACTTTTCTTTTTTTCTCTACGTCATCATCGATAATAAAACTATGATCGAAGGAATCCAATTCAAACTTGCAAACATTCAATCATCGTTATTATTTTTGCTTTTCTTTTTTCCTCCACATCATCATTAAACGATGAAACTATGATTGAAGGAATCCAACTCAAACTCGCAACAACGTTCAATCTTCTATCATCGTCATTATTTTTACTTTCCTTTTTTCTCTACCTCATCATCAACGATAAAATTATAATCGAAAGAATTATTTACACTCTTATATTCATTATTTTTATTCTTTTTCCTCTGTGATTGAAGGAATCCAATTCAAACGTGCAATAATATTTAATCTTATATCATCGTTATTATTTTTATTTTCCTTTTTTCTCTACCTCATCATCAACGATAAAATTATAATCGAAAGAATTATTTACACTCTTATATTCATTATTTTTATTTTTTTTCCTCTGTGATTGAAGGAATCCAATTCAAACTTACAACAATATTCAATCTTCTATCATCGTCATTATTTTTACTTTTTTTTTTTTTTTCTCTATAATTGAAGGAATCCAACTCAAACTCGCAACAACGTTCAATCTTCTATCATCGTCATTATTTTTACTTTCCTTTTTTCTCTACCTCATCATCAATGATAAAATTATGATCGAAAGAATTATTTACATTATATATTTTCTTATATTCATTATTTTTACTTTTTTTTCCCTCTATGATTGAAGGAATCCAACTCAAACTTGCAACAACGTTCAATCTTCTATCATCGTTATTATTTTTACTTTCCTTTTTTCTCTACCTCATCATCAACGATAAAATTATAATCGAAAGAATTATTTACACTCTTATATTCATTATTTTTATTTTTTTTTTCCTCTGTGATTGAAGGAATCCAACTCAAACTTGCAACAACGTTCAATCTTCTATCATCGTCATTATTTTTACTTTCCTTTTTTCTCTACCTCATCATCAACGATAAAATTATAATCGAAAGAATTATTTACACTCGTATATTCATTATTTTTATTTTTTTTTCCTCTGTGATTGAAGGAATCCAACTCAAACTCGCAACAACGTTCAATCTTTATATTTTCCCCGCCTTTACGAAACGAAAGGAGACACGATTGGTGGCAATCTACGTTTATTCTTCACGTTTAATTTCCCACTTTTCTTACGTACATTTTACCTTTTCGCCCTGTTCGCAGCACAAAACGCGAGAAAATTGAACGATTATCGGAATTCCATCAACGAGACGGTAGAAATAAAACACGGCTATGGTTAGCCCATTCACCCTCCCCCTTTCGTTTCATCCCCAGCTGAATATCTAAATGAATCTGAATCGCGAGAATCTGAATCGAGCATTCGTCTGTGGCACTTTTTCCTCCAACCCTGGGGCAAGGATATTTTTAAGATCATTTGTTACAAGAAATAAACGTCCTCCTTCGCAAAGTTTATTTTCTCGCGTTGAATTCCTTTCTTGACGAGGGATGAAAAAGTGTCTCCCTACCATAAATTGAATGTTCTTCGTTAAATAGGTCTGATAATAATTATAGTGGATATTGTTATGGAGGAAGTTTTGTTTTTAATAATACATGTAAATCTTCGTTCTTATCACTAAGAAACGTGACAAAAGATCACAATTTCATTCACGAGTTTAGAATTAATGATTCACATTCGTATTCATGATTTTATATATTTGCAATCGTATGTTTTATTATATTTAAAAAAATCCCAGAGAGAATTATTTGTATATAAAAACTGATGATATGATTATCGATTATTCGACGTGCCATCTCGACTTTTCATAAAAAGCAACTTAATTAAGAGCAACTTTATTTATTTTTCATAGAAATCGTTCAAATAAAACCGCGCGATTAAACGACGCGACCCTCTTTATTATTTGGAAAATATAATAATTTTAATTTTGTAAAGTTGTGTGAAATGTTCATTTCGTGCGGAATTCCGGTGGAAATTTTAGAAAAATTCGGGTTAACGAGCAGAGCTCGATTATCGATGATTCTGAAGGGAGGGTGGCTCTCCGAGTATTTCCACCGGTTATAAAAAAAAAAATTAACATCTTCGTCCCAAAATTTATTATTCGAGAGCTTGGTTGATGCGCAAAGTCATCTTGAGCAAAATGCCATTTCGAAGATTATGGATTCGTTACAATATTTTCTCACGAGTTATAATTAATCCTAATGAATATTCACGATAAACATATTTGTAAACTTATGCCTGCAGATCATGCGGATACAAATAGTTATGCAAATAAGTGTAATTTTATCGATGAATTAACTTCATTGCGTTGTTGCCCTCTTTAAAATATTCCGTCGATTTTGAAACGAAGTTTCTTCGAATTTTCTTCGAAATATTCTCCTCGAAATAAATTTAAAAAGATTCGATTCCAAGTGAATTTAGAAATTCTATTCTTCAAGAGATATATCAGAATTAAATTCTAAAATGCAAAATTGAAACTTATCTCTAACATTTTCGAATAATATAATTAATATAATTTTATTAATATAATTTTCGAATATAAATATTCGAACAATCGTTCTGATCTGCGCAATCTTTCGTTCCATCGAGCCGTCAAAAATTACTTTATCGTTTTCCCTCTTCGAATCGAAGATAAAAAAAAAAAAAAAAAAAAAGACACTCTTTTTTTACATTCCACTTCTCGCTCGTTGATCCCTTAAACACGAATAGCGCTGTAAATTCCGTGAAAAACAACTACAACCGAGATCATCGAAAGGGTAACGCGTGTAATCGCCCTTTCGCGAATTTTCACCCTCGATTCGCTCTCGTGTATACGAGAGATCAAAACTCGGGGAGGGGAAATTTGGTGGTGCCATTTCCCAACGTATCGTGACGAAATAATAAAAAAAAAAAAAAAGGAGGAAAAAAAAGGTACGCAGGAGATGAAAAAGCATCGCAACACCTGCAAATGCTCTAATCGTAATCCTCTTAACGGGGGAATCGGTAGAAAGAAAACGGCGAAAAAAGTGGCGAAACATTTATAACGCGTTGCTCGTTCCAATAATATTAAATAGGATGATTTTCGAAATTTCCGTACGATTTTCACGAAATTTTTCGATTTTTAAATTTTAAATCGCGAATTTTAATTATTGAAAAATACGAAAGAAGAGGATTGAAGGAATTTTTTTGACATTTGAAAATATTTTAAAATTCTATTAAAACTCGGTCCAATTTAAGAGTTCAACGGTCCAAACTCAAAATCTATCGCCTAATAAGTACAATTTTTCGATCGATCGAGAAGAAAGTTTCGAAAAAAACAATGCATAGTTGCGATAAAAGATAATTTGTCATTGTCCGTAATGTGGAAAAAATAAAAATAAGATATCTTGCATTCGACTCTAAAGAATATCGAAACATTGTGCGTAACAAATTTCGTTTCTTACAAAAAGCTTTTCGAACTTCGTATTTGTAAAGAATCAAATCATCGATCTTAGAAGAAGATTCACTCCATCGCAATTATTGCTCTCCACCTGATCCTCTTCATCCTTCAAAAGTAAAATGGAGAAAGAAAGAAAGAAAAAAAGAATGAAAGAAAAAAATAAAAAAAAGAACAAAAAAAAAAAATATATAGCAGTTTCGGTCCATAAACTCCGTGGAAAAAAGGGGAGATAAACTGAACGACACGATTTCCCGGGGAAGTGGATCCGAGTGTAAAGTCGAAAACGACGAATTCGCGCCGCTACATCGTTCCATAAATAAATATAAACCGTGCATCCTCCGTGTCCAGCTTAGAGTTTTTATATAAAAATCGTAAAGTTGGCGAACACCTGGCCGAGCGTAAAGTGCTTTTTGACGAAGCGATCGTGGTTTTATCGCGGACCATTAAACAGAAATATTCCTTTTCCATGCCTCTAACTTCCTCCTCGTTCGTCGATGCCACCGATATGAAAAGGGTCCGAGAAAGGGGTGGCATAAAGGGGTTGAAAAGGGGGACAGGAGGACACGGTCGGTGTGCACCGGCAATCGTTAAATAACGTTCGCCTTCCCCGTGAAAGGAGGACTCGTTAAACGGTAAATTGTTGCTCGTGAACAAGGAGCCAAGTTTTTATTTATAGTTATATAGAAGATAGTTGTATAAAGGAGGAAGGTATGTATATATTCTTTCGCTTTTAAATATTTTTTTTCGCTTAAAGACGACTGAAGATACGGTTGTTTTTTTTTTTTATTTTTAGGAAAAGTTGGAATCGGAGAAAATTTGGAAAGAATTGGAAAGTAATTTTAATTTTAATTTCGAAAGATTGTTATTAAAACCGTTGGATTGAGATAGATGTTGAAATTGTTGAAAAAAATATTTCCGCGTGAATACGTTCTTTTATTTCGTAGAAAAAAATGTAGTAGAAATTTTTTTTAATTTTTATTTATAGAGATTTTAATATTTTTTTTTCTTTTTTTTAATTCGAATTGCAAAAGTGAAACGAGAAGGTTAGAAATTTTAAAAAATTTTAAATCTCGATTTCTAGGTTAGGATTGTAAATTTTCGCGAAATAGAGATCACGAGATCATTTTATTCATTATGATACGTTTGCATATGACTTATTTTTAAAATTTCCGATAATGGCTAACGAAACAAACGAATATCGCCGCGACAAATCAACTAGGATATGTATGTACATACAAAAGCATTAGCTGCTTATAATGAGTTTTGTTAATTATACGCAAAGACCCCTGGGGAAATGCAACTAGCCTGGTTTCCCGCTGCTCGATCGATAACGTCAATTTCCATCGAAAATAAAAATAAAAAGAAATCCTCGCTATCTTTAATTCCGAATTTGAATTTCTTTTTAATCGTCCAACTTTTTTTCTTTTCTTTTCTTTTCTTTTCTCTTCTCTATTATTCACCATTTATCTTTAATCTTGGTTCGTACGCAAATTCTCAAATATTATTAACATTTAAATTGAAATCGTATCTCTTACTGCAATGATTATTTCTCAATTTCTGTCGTAAATTACAATACTTAATGACCATTAAAGTTCGAGTTTGTAAATTATTTTTATTGTATATTTGTTTTATTATTAATCGAGCAGTTAGTCGACGTTGATTACGATTAAATTGCTTGATTTTCACTGAAATATTATTGGAACGTAGAGAAATTTTACGAGGTTGTTAATAATTTAGGCGCATAGATTTCGCATGTTTTACAGCTGTAATTACAACTCGTTCCCTGGGAACGTCCTAATTAACGGAGTTAGAAGATACGCGGGAAATTGCTAGAGTATCAACATGAAAATAACTTCGAAACTGTTCAAATCGAATTTTTCAGACTCGTGAAATATTCGAGTAATTTATAAATTTTAAATCCATTCCAACCGATTAAATTGTTGATTGCTTTCTCGTGAAAAATTCTCGTGAATTACGTTTTATTTCAACTTTGAATAAATAAATGATGCAACATATATTATGCGTGTTTCTGTTACACGTGCAAGTAAGTAAATTGATTACACAGTTTCTAACATTTTTTAATATTTTTCTTCGACATTCCCAAATTCATTTTTCAATATTCCCAAAATTTTTAAATCCTCCCTTAATTATTATTAATTAATTATTCCTTACGAAATCTTTCTTTCTTTCTTTCTTTCTTTCTTTTTTTAAGAATTTTTGACAAATTTTTAAAATTTTCCTTCGCCAAAGAAAATTTCGAGAGATCGTCCGATTTGTTTTCAGCCGATACTTACAGGCTTGCAGCTTGATTCTTTCCGGAGAATGACAAAAAAGTCGTCTCATGGAATCGAATCGATTGATCAGCTACCGGCTGATGGAATAGCGATTCTTTTCTAAGACGGATCGCTTACGATACTTTTCTAGACCGGATTCTTGAGAAATACTCCATCTTGGCAACTTGTTTATTGAATTTAATTCACAGTAATTTCGTAAAAACGTAACGTCGAAACAATAATCATAGATCGAATAGAAAAAATATTCTTCGAAGAAATTCGAAAAAGAAACTCAAAAAACAGAAGAAATATTTAAAATTTGACTTTGATCATCGAATCGAATTCTTCTATTTGTTCCAATATTAAAAACTCGCAATTCAACGAAGAGGATCTAATTTACTCGATAATTATTTAATCGTATTACTTGTATCATCGTTCCCTGTATTATTATTTAATCAAGGCGATCGTTTCCTCGAACGCCCTTTTACGAAATTTCCGGAATATGACCGGCTTTGTTGGTTCCTTGGGATAGGGGGAATCCGCAGGAAGTCGGATCGCGTAACTTAGGCGAAAGGAAATAATCTCGAGGGTATTGCTCTCTCTCTCTCTCTCTCCCTCTCTGCAGACACACTGTCTGTTCCTCCTCCACGATGACATTTACACGACGTTGTTTCGCCCATCCGAAGGTTCCAGACAACAAACATATGGATGTAAATGTCATGGAAATTCCGTTCTCAATAAAAAAAAAAAAAACTTAAATTACGAATTAATCGGAAAGAACGACGGCAACTTATCACAATTATCCATCTTTTATTTTGAAAAGATTGTCGAAAAGAAATTTCAGTTCAAAGAAAAATCACTTTCGAGAAAGAACGAAACTTCCATTTCTTAATTTTGCATCAATGAAATTTGCAGTTATAATAAATTCAGAGGTGGACTGAATACGAAATTCTGATTCGCCGCGAATAAAAAAAAAAAAAAAAAAAAAAAAAAAAACGGAAAATGGCATAATTCCACCGAGCGGATAATTGCTCAGAACGATATTTTATTCTTTCGCAAGTTGGAACACTTAACGCGCGCTAATGTTTAAAATCGTTGTGGAAAATGGTGAAGAAAAAAAGAATCGTGTCGCGAAACGAAATATTTTAATCGATTCGCGGTCGATTATTTTTTTTTAATGATCCACCGAATAAACTTTTCTATTTCTCTCTCTCTCTCTCTTTCTTTCTCCTCCTCCTCCTTCTCGTCGTTTTTATGTCAATAAACAGAAATTGAGATCGGTTTTCGGTCACGTCGCGATTAACCTCAGCTGGATTATTTTTTTTCCATCCTTTTTTTTTTTTTTTTTTTTTTTTTTTTTCTATAATATCCTTTTCCCCCGTTTAATAAATGGGACACGAGAAATGGAGAGCAACTAATGGCATATTTGATCAAGGATTTATCGCCTTGTTTGTGGAGCGTGAAGATACGCGTGGTGAATTATATTTTGGGGATGAAATTTTTTTTGATATTTTTAAAGTTGGAAAATTTTATTTTATTTTATTTTTTCATTTATAGATATAAATTAAACATACGAAATAAAAATTTAAAAAATACGAATTAAAAATTTGTTATTATAATAATTTATAATATCGCGATATTATTTTTCTCTTTTTCTATTTTTTTTTTTTTTTTTTTTTAATCGAATCAATCCGATTTCAAAACCGATTAAACTCGAAAATCGTTCCACGTATCTTAACAAACTCTTCGAGAAAGAAGAGTTTTCTTTTTCTCAACAATTACATCGGAAGAAGTAATCAATCGAGCTTTCATAAAAAGTTGAAACAAAGAAGAAAACGAAAACGCTTCGAATTAAAAAGACTCTCTGGGATAAGAGAAGGAAGAAAAAAAAAATAAAAATCTGAAGAAGAATTAAAAGAATAAAAAAAAAAAGAAAAAGGAAAAAAAAGAAGAAGGAATTGGCGTTTCTTCGTGATGGCGGGTCAATCAAACTTGCCGCGAAGTTAGTCTGATTGCAGGTAAAAAGGCTGTTTGGCCGAGGCACGACTTTTTCCAACAGAGACAGAAACTTCTCGATTGATGCGACGTTGAAAGCCCTTCTCCAAGATCCTACAGAGTGGTTTCTTATAAAAGAAACCTGTCCCTGGGAACAGTTCCTGGATCGAAAAGTTTGCAACTCGACCGCTGGAACCTCGAACAGCCTCCAAAGTCCGCAAACATGGCCGCCTCGAGGAGCGAAGATATTCGAGGATGGCAAGATTCGAATATATTTGGATAATAATATTCTCGACAATATTTTACTTTACGTACAATGAACGAAAGATTACTCCTTTGAGTAATTAACGTTTAACGTGATATCTACTAAAAATTATTCTTGCTCAAGCGTGTTCGTTCCTTTTATTTTTGCCTTTGGCTTTGGCTTCGTTTCTGAAACTCCATTTTCAAATTCTCCAACATATTTTTCGATAACGAACAATATGTACCAAGAATTACTCGTTGATTTATAAAAACTCTCTCCAAGTGTTCATTGAAATTAAAAATTATTTATTATTTTTATTTTTTCATTGCTTGTAATATCATTGCTCTTCGACAACGCCTTTTTCTATTTCCTATTACTATTTTTTTAATTGGACATTGAGAATTAAGTTCTCAATACAACAATAAATATCCATCATTCTTCGAAGATCTGCCATTTTCGCAGATGTTCAAATTCTCGAACCTAATTCTTTTTCCCAGTAAACCGGTCTTTTAAGGATAACTTTTACTCTCGGTTTACCAATAAAGAATTATATTTTGGAAAAATATAAGCAAGCCAAATGGTCAAATATGTTCATACAAACTCTCGATATTTTCGTTACGGATCGAAAAACCAAGCGATTTCGATCGTTGGATTGCGTGGCCAATTTTGATCCGACGTTTCCCTGGCCACGCGAAAGCAGTAAAACGGAAGTCGTAAACAGCGCCGATGGTGCGCGGGGCCCGGATTGGGATTGGTTTGGGGGAAAGGTTTCGAGGTTTGAATTGGATGTTTAATAGGTTTTCGATCGACGCGAGTCGATGTCCGCCATTTGAGAATTTGATAATGCTTCGAGCCAATTGTGACGGGACGCTTGTTCCCTACTTCCCTCCTTCCCCTCCATTTTAATTAAACGATGGATAGAATTGCATCGCGCGCTCAGATTGAACAACGAAAATTTATTTATCCTTCCTTGAGACCGCGTTTGATCAATTAAGTAAGTAGATTTGTTGCGACAAGCGTGACGATTGAAAGTAACTTGAGTACAGACGGGCAGTTGACTCTCTTGGTTGAAAAAATAACTAGTTAAAAATTTCGAATAAAGTTTATGTTGAATGAAAACAATAGATAAAAATGGGTATGTAAATGGGTTTAGCTGAATGAATATATTTAATTATACCTGATTGCGTGTATCTGTTTACAAAACATTTGAAGTATGTGAAAGGAAAAACAAATAGGTAGCAACTATGAAATAGTGAAAAATATGAAATAGTTGCTGGCAACATTCAATAATAAAACCGTATAAAATTTCAGTGAACTTTAAATTAAATATAACAGTTTATTTCAAGGTGATCGCTTATTAAAAATGCTTCTTATGTTATCCTCGATCTTACAATTATTCGTGTAATTATTACGTTTCGAAGAATATAAAGTTATTTAAGTAACTTTATACCTCAACTATTAAATTTTACTCATCAATCCTCATATTATTATCGAAGCGTTTCACGTGCAAAGGAAGAGTTTATTTCTTGAATTTAATGCAATTAGATTAGCTGTTGGATCATGCCATCCAAAGATTTGATACGAACGTGAGACTATAAAGATCCCTTTTGAATAAAGATGCGACCGAATATTCTTGAATTTATATAAATAAAAATGGAGGAACGAAAAAATTTTTATTATTATTACGATTATTATTACGTTTCGAAGAATATAAAGTTATTTAAGTAACTTTGCACTCAACTATTAAATTTTACTCGTCAATCCTCATATTATTATCGAAGCGTTTCACGTGCAAAAGAAGAGTTTATTTCTTGAGTTTAATGCAATTAGATTAGCTATTGGATCATGCCATCCAAAGATTTGATACGAACGTGAGACTATAAATATCCCTTTTGAATAAAGATGCGACCGAATATTCTTGAATTTATATAAATAAAGATGGAGGAACGAAAGAAGAGAAGGAAAGAGGGAGAAAAATTGTTGAGATTTTTATCCCAGATTTATTTTCCAAATAATAAATCGTTAAAAAAAAATAATAAATCGTTAAAAACGATCTATTCTTTGGGATTTAATCCCAAATAATCGCTACGTTATTAAGCCTCACGTTGCTGTGCGTTGCTGTGCCATAATCGTTATTAGCATTTCATAGCTGGTGCGTGGGGGAGTGTTTTTTAATTACCGAAGATGAAAGGGAAGCGCGGGCTCGATCCGGAAAATTCACCGGATGTCGAAATTAAGATGGAACGCGGTCGGCCCGCGCGTCTCGCTTAATTAGGTTGGCAAGATTTACGCGGGAACACGCGAAAAACTCGTCGTTCGTGACGAAACGTCGCTAGCCAAGGGAAGAGAAGACACGAGCCCGATTTTCTTCTTACCTTTTATCTTTGCTTTTCTTTTTTTCTTTTTCTTTTTTTCCTCGTCCTGTTCACCATCATATTATATACGGAAACTATCGTAAAACCTGTTAAATTTCGTCGGATACTACGTTTTTTTCTCTTTTTCTATCTGATATTAAACGTTGAAGTAAACGAAACATTGGAAAATTGTTCGCTACAACATTAAAATTTTAAATAGAGAAATAATTCGTTCGATTTCATTGATATATAACCGATTTTTCGAAATTTCGAAAATCTAACTAAAGTTAAGATTTAATTTTCCGTTCGAATTAGATTTTCGAGCAATCTCAAAGTTGTTACAAAATTTTCAAGAAAACGGAAAATTCGATTTTTCCAAATAGTCCCGTGACCAATCCCTAACTAATACATATAATAAACGAAATAAAATTATTCCCCCGAGAAAGGATCATTCACCCTCGACCTTCTTCCATCCCACGAAGAAACTCGTCAAAAAACCTTCGCAAATTCCACCGGTCCTGTCTGTCCCTTTCCGAGGAAATTACATTCCTTTTTATGTAAACAAGATCGGGAGATATCCGAGCCGATAATAAGATCCATTAAGAGATTACGTGGGTTTTTTTCAGTATGGAGGGGAATCCGGAAGGAGATTGGCCTCTCACGAGAAACCGCTCGAGATACAAGACCAATTTCTCCAAAAGCTCGGCTACCAGCACGTATCAAGACGGTCCCGGCTCGGGGTCGATCCTGAATTACGACACCTCATCGCCTTCCACGTGGGTGAGTACCGTTTATTCCCCTCTGAAACAGTTCTTCGCGTTTAACTTCCCCTCCTGCGCTCTTATCGCGTACCATCCGCGATTTTCGATTCCTCTCTCGTCACTCTTCCGCCTCTTTGGCCGAATGAAAGAGTCTGTTGAATAAAATATACGGTAAGATAGTTTGAGATTATTTCTTTGATTATTTCGTTATTGTATCGTGGATGATTAAATAGGACGTGCCTGTGTAATTGTGGGACGGTAGTAAAATATTATTAATAGTATTTTATTATAATAGTAAAATTTCTTTGATTATATATTATTATGTGTTGCATTGTGGATGATATAAATAGTTGAAATTACGAGAACAATAGTGAAATATATTAATAGTATTTTATTATTATTATTATAGTGTTATTAATATTGTAGTATTATAAATATCGAGTTAAGATAGTAATTTGTAGTTATACTTTATCTCTATATGTGTGATTATAAGATTATTATTAATATTTATTATTATGGGTTATGTATTAAATGATTTATTATAATGTTATGTGATTATTAATATTACAGGTAATGTATAATCTACATAAATTATATTGCATTATAGTCTAAAATATTAATATTATATTATAACATTAATAATTGATAATTTGTAATTGCATATGTGTACTTTGCCTGTGTGTTGTAATCATAAAATAATGATAAAATTGTTATTATTTTATTATTGTAGTCTGTTTATTATCTGTAATATTAATAGTTATAACGTTATTCCACTTGTTAATACGTTATTAGATTGAGATTTATCATCTTAAACTTTTTCTTCTATTACTTACTTTTAACCAATGAAATCCTTTCAACCCTTTCAGTCAAAATATTCGAATTAATTCCTTTTACACGAGATTGAACTGAAAATTATTTGATAAATCCTCCGTTGATTTAAATTTCAAAATTATTAAATAATATTAATAGATAATTAAAATTTAGAAGAACAAAATCGTCGATGTACACTGTTATAGTTACACGAAGAATTTAATCAGAAATAACTGGGTATCAAAAGATTTACGAACGAGAATGTACAATGTTGCAACCCCTGAGAGCCCTGAGAATTTCGTTTCCAATAAAAGGACGGGCCTGTGCATTTTCGCCGAGCGCGAAATTTCGTTACACGGCCCATGTTCCCCTGTCATGACCGAGAGTGTGTAAATTTAAAGGGGTGAAAATGAGCACGGGCACCTATCCCGCCGCGTTCGACGTTGCAAGGGTAGAAGCTCGCATATTTATCCCTAAACGGCCTATTTTTTTTTTTTTTCATCTTATCTATCTTTTTTCCATCTTCATCGCTTAATAACTCGTAAGATTATTCCGAAAAGCATGGTGTCGATTCAACTTCCGTTTAATCCATCCTTTATAATTCTGTTCCTAATTTCATCCCGGCTCGCCCTCAGATTCCTCGATTTATTTCAGTCTGACAGTAGTAATTATTGTATTATCCTTATATTCTCGTCTCGTGCTAATTAACTTAAGATTAAATTAGGTTAAATTAAGTTAAAAAGTTACAAGTATTCTATCATATCATGTTTTTTATATACGTATTATTAATAATTCATTCGAAAAATTTCTTCCTTCTAATCTAATTAAAAATATATATTCAAATACATTTACAATTCAAAAATATATTATTAATAATTTATTCGGAGAAAAAATTCGAAAAATTCTGATCTATCGCCAAATTGAAAATATTCAAATACATTTACAATTCAAAAATATTCGTGAAAGTCAACAAATTCCTTCCACCGTAATCCTCGACCAAATTTTCTCCAAACACGAATTTTCAATTATCGACGGTCGATCATCGTTCGTTCGTACCATCCGGTTCGATCGATAATTCTTTGCCGATTCCACTTGCCGATTTCCCGGCGAAATTAAAATAATTACATCCTGGCCATGTTCTCACTCTCCATTTTCTATCTCTCCCCCTCCCTTCCTCTCTTCTCGCAATTAAAACAAAATACACGACGAGCCGTAATCGGATGTCGTTGAAAGTTTGGAAAAGTGTTGGGAGCGATCGATCGGGCGAACAATCGATCAGCGAACAATCAATTTTATGAACTATCAAATAACTCATTACACCTGAAACCATTCTCGAGCGTTAATCGATCGCAACTGTAAACCGTAAAATTTAACGGCGGCCAAATTCCTGGTGGTGAATGGCGGCCTTGCCGGAAATCGGATGTCCATTGTTCCCGATAACTTTATGCCACCGTGTGACGCGTTTACAGAGTCGAGTATGACTCTGTTTCAAAGAAACAGAGTATTCGCTTTCGTACGCAAATTGAGACGGATATTTTATTTGGTCGAGGTTGTTCCTTTTTGATTTTGAAAGTTTGGAATTGGAGATCGTGTTGAGAAGAAATTCTGAAATTCTTGGAGATCGAGAAGGATTTTGAAATTGTTAATTTCAATCAGGATTTTTTTCAAGAGGAATTGTAAAAATTTTGGAATTTGTGAATTTTAAAAAAAAAATTCTTCTAATATTAAAGAAGAAATTCTAAACTTTTAAGAATTTCCAAGAAGAATTCTTGGAAGAAAACTTTGGCAATTCCAAGTGCTAAAAAAAAAATTTTGAAACTTCGAAAATTGTCGATATCGAGGAAAAAGTGGTAAGATTTCAAGGAATATTAATTTCCAAAACTTTGATTCTTAAATATTGAAGAAAAGTTTATGAGTTTCCAGTGGAAAGTTTCATAAGAGGAATTTTAGAATTTTGAAAGTTGCCGATATCCAAGAAGAAGCGTTCGAAAGATATCGAAAGTTCTTAATTCTCCTATCGTGAAACAATTAAATCGCACAAAGGATTAATTAAAATATTCTAGAATCTCATTATATCGTAATAATTACGCTCAAACTCGGGATAAAACTTTGTATATCATATATATATATATATACACATATAATCAAAACCCTTGTTCCAAACTTTTAACAACCGTGTTCTATTTTCCTATATTTCATAAAACTTCAACTTTTTAGCTTATTACAAGATGCTCGTTAAAAAATACATACATAAAGACTTTGAACATCGTCCTCGGTTTTTCTCCGCCCAAAGACCAAACTTTCTCTCTCTCTCTCTCTCTCTCTCTCTCTCTCTCTCTCTCTCTCTCTCTCTCTCTCTCTCTCTCTCTCTCTCTTTCTCTCCACCTTTAATTCCACAACTTTTTTATCTTAATATCCCAGTTGATTATAAGCTTGGGGAAAATGTGGGGCAAAATATTTATCCCCATAATTTTTCCCTTTCTTAAACCGCACCCTCGCCACCATAACAACCGCAAATTTCTTCCAAGCATTTGTGCCGAAATTTTCTACTCGGCGTGAAAATTGTTGTCGTAAATTAAAAGTTACAAAGATTTCTTCTACTCGATATAAATGAGCAACCCCTCTTGTTAAAATTCGACGCGAATCCACCGTCGTGGCAACGTGTTGAGAGAAAGTATGCCATATATAAATCCGTGAAAATTAAAAGCGCGAAAGGACGGATCGAAAGGAAAGTTCCGCGTGCACGTTTCGAAGTAAAAGCTCGTCGTTCAGCTTTTGAATAATTCTTTGTTTTAACGAAACGAAGTTTTTTTTAACGCGGATGTTACACCTCTATCTCTCTGGGGGAAGGCGTGAAAGGAGTGAAAATTTTTTGAAAAAAGCTAATAATCGAGCGAATGGAAGGAAGCGCGATTGATATAATGTTACGTGGATATTGAAAAAGGGGTTAATGAAAAGGGATGGAGGATAATTGTGGATGGTCTTGGGGATAATTTAATTTTTTCTTTTCTTTTCTTTTCTTTTTTATCGCTTTTGTAAAAATATCGATGGAGAAGAAGAGGAGTCAGTGTCAAAGAATGGAAATTAGAACGCGATCGCTTTTTCGATGCTCTGCAGTATCATCGCATACTTGTGCACATTTATTAAGCTGTGAAAGCGTATGCGCCGGAAAGTGGCCATAATTCAGATAAAATTATGCCAATACCGCTTCGCGTCGCGTATATAATTTTGGAATTTTATTCCAAAAGCTCGTGGCCCATTTTATATTATATCGACGCGATATTTCTATACTATATTTCTATACCATGCTAAAAAATATATCTGAATATATCGAATATCTATAAACTGTACAATTTTTCGAGATTAATCGAACATCTAATTTTTTTACGTCTTCAACAATAAATATATAATCATCAGTGTATCGTTTATTTATTATATTAATATCACATCTCAATTATTCCATCCGGAATATTCCGGATACGGAATATTATCCCATAATTGGACTGGAATATCTTGTTTCTCAGTATCTGACAAGAAATTGGAGCCCGATTGTGTACAATCTCTTGTCTAGACTATGACCTTAACAAAGTCTCGGTTACTCTTCACCTGACATCCACCATCCTCCTCCAACCCCTTTCCTCCGCCATCTCGGAATGGTTAATAGGTGTTTGCCCATCAAATAACGTTGCTAATTGCTTGTCACCTTGGATACACGCTTATTCGAGCGTGTCCAACCCTCTTGGACTTGGAGATAGTCCTCGTTGTCGGAGGAGAGAGAGAGAGAGAGAGAGAGAGAGAGAGGGTCGTAGATGTTTCGAGATGATAATTAAACGGTACAACGATACACATTTGTGATATTCAGCTGGAAGGGAAATTGGAGTCGGTATAGTGGAAAAAATGAAGTTTGAGTTTGGTCGGGGAAATGGATAAGGATGGAAAATTGCGATGAGAAAACTTTTATCAGGGTGTTTGTTTGAAGAGGTTCTGAACAAATTTTTTTTTTTTAAGGTTTATTGTTTTTTCTTTTTATCGAGGATTCGAAGGATTAATGTATTTTGCGCGCCACAAGATAATCCAAGAATTTTTATTATAAAGAAAGATGTTTATTGATTAAATTTTTAATAAAGAACGAAGAAGATAAGGAAGATTCTTCTTGTTTATGGTATCTTTATTGGATAGTATTGGATTCGAGAGGATAATGTATTCTGTACGTTACGAGACAGTAACAAGGTCGGCATTTATTGAAGAAAGATGTGCTTTGATTGAATTTTAACGATTGAAAGAAAATAAAAATGTCGAAAATATTTATTATTGTTTTCTATCGCAATTGGATATTTTAATAAATTATATAAAAAAAAAAAAAGGAGATACAATCGCTTCGAAAAGAGATATTTTACAATAAAACGGATATTCTTTGACATTAGAAAGATGATAATAAAATTTATAGAAGAGGATCGCAAAAAAGAATTTCCAATTTAACGTCCGAAGAGATGAATTACTTTTTTCAAAAAAAAAAAAAAAAAAAAAAAAAAANAAAAAAAAAAAAAAAAAAGAAAGAAAAAAAGATTTTTATATATTCTAAAGGGTAAATTTAAAAAAGAGAATCAAAGAGAAACTCCAATCTAGAAAAATTTCCACCTAAAAGGATAGATTACCGTGTGTAAAAAAAAAAAAAGAAATATAGATTTTAAAAAATTTTAAATAACCAAAGAAATAAATCTGCAAACTAATATCGTCAAGATCGAAGGGAAAATCTGCCTAAAAAAAAAAAGAGATTAAAAAAACATCATCGCCTCGTATAATTAAAAAAACATATATAATTTATTAACGCATTTATTAACTCTTAATTAAAAAAAATTAACTTAAAATTACGAACGAACGAACGAAAGTTTAAAATTTACGTCGAAAAGAAAAAAAGAAAAAAATTGATCCCATTGCTTCCGAATTGCTTCTGCCATTCTCCATCATGGATGAAACAAAAAAATAATGATATTTCTCACGCGTTGAATTGAAACATTGTGATTAAAATTAAAGTTGCGTTGAATTGAGGGAGGAAAGAAAAAAGAAAAAACAGAAAGATCCCGTCCCATTTCCGAATTGGTTCCGGGCGACCGCGTTCCATCGAGGATGAAATCGTCATGGATTCCTGCGGAATCGGTGCATCCCCTGGAGGGTAATTCTCGGTGGAGAGCCCGGGTGGAAAGTTTCCAAGAGAAATTCCGAACAGTTAGCCGGCCTGTAATCGGCATTTAACGTTTCAGCTTAGCCAGCCGGGGGCTTGGGTCGTTTCCACCCTGGCAAGGAGGCCGCCGCCTCGTTTCCGGAAGTTCCGCCCGTCCAAACTCTCTGCCCCTCTCTCTCTCTCTATCTGTCTTTCTTTCTCTCTTTCGGTCGTTAGCGGTTATTATGGTTAAACATGTTCGCTCGTGACACGAGTCACCCTGGCTGCTCGACACAGCCAGGTGAATGAATTTACGGTTTTAAAGGGTGGTCTAAGCTTCGACGTTGATTCACTGGATCGTGCGGGGTATTTCGATGGCGGTTGACAGGTCGGTAACTATGGCGAGGAGCGAAGAAATTTTGGGGATAATGCGATCGGCTGCTTGGTCGTATCTCGTTTGTAGGATGTAGGAATGGAATGGAATAGGGATGAAATAAATAACGTTGTTGAGATTTTCTAATAATAATCTTTTTCTTTAGATAGTGTATTATATATTTCACACTTGTGTCTTGTTTGATAAATTATGCGTTAAACGATCCATTTTTTTTAATTTCACGATAAAATTGCAATTAAATAGAGAAAACGTTTCGTCCATACGACGAAAATAACGAATCGAGCATCACGAAATGCAAAATAAAATTGTCATCACCAATATATAATTGTTGAGACTTGAAATTATTATTTTCTAATAGTATCAGGTAATGAAATGAATCTCGTTTAATAAATAAATTATCTATTAAATACATTTTTCTAAAGTCCAAACTTTAACTTTTACGATAAAATTAAATACAAATATCGTCCATACGAATCGAGCATCACAAATTCAAAATAAAATTAATCTCTGCTAATAATTATCGTCACATCGGCATAATTGGAAGAATTATTCAGTGAATATATCTTATTAACTTTCATTATCTTAATATACAATAAACGTTTCATTTATATGAAAGTAACACACATATGAAGAACGAGTGCAAAATGAAATTAATCTCTCTTAATAATTATCATAACTAATATTTTCCAATCGCTGTAAAAATCGTTATTTCGTTATTTTGCACGATATTTTTCTTAGATAATGCTATAGATAAATTGACAAACAAAATTGCCTTGAAAAGGCAAAGGAAGGAAAAGAAAGAAACAAAACTCACCGAAAGAAAAAGCAACGACAAACGCAACGAGCAGCGGAATATTCTATATCGACGAATCCATGTATCATCGCGAGTAAATACAATCCGACGAGATATCGGTCCATAGACTTAAATACAAATCCAATTGGAGGATCGACGAAACGATCCGTGGCTCCGGCATCCGTGGATACTCGTTGTAATATTCATGCGTGCTGTCAATTGTTCCACAGTCCATCAAATCCGTGTCACCGGAAACCGCTGAACAACGAACGAGCGCCGCGCATTGTTATCAACACGGGCCGCATTGTTTAGCATCGCGCGGAACCCGAAGATCGCCTCTCCATTACGTTGATTAATGTATCGAATCCCCGCCCACCCTTCAAATTCGACTCATTATCGACGCCCCCGAATTTTCCACCTGTCCCTCTCTCTCTCTCTTCCTTTCTCTCTCTCCCTCTCTCTCTCTCTCTCCCTCTCTCTCTCTCTCTTCCATCCAATTCGAATTCCGTTCCTCGTTAAACGACCACCGCGTTCTTCCACCTCTTCGACCATCGAAATTTTTATTCGAATTACGAATTTTCGACGTGTTTATACGAAAACGTGGAACGAGAAATTTTTCGTAGGTTTGATATGGAATATGAGGCATTAAAAATAACGAAGAAGGTATTTTTCAAAGTATTTACAAAAGAATAAAAATTATATCGGAAATTTATGTTGTACGTTTGAAAGTAAAGCTGTGAAATTTTTATCGAACGATCGATCGATCGATTCTTTTTGTAAAAATCAGAAAAATATATCTTGAAAAGAAGATATATATCTCGTTTCTCTCGCGCTCGGGATAAAAGAAAAATCAACTCGCAAGATATCGTCTGTCTAAGCGGAAACGACGTGTACGTGTACTCTGCGCGCAACGTAATCTCGTTCCATGAAACACGAAATCACGAACGAACAGCCATTTGCGTGGTTTCTCAGGGTCTGGCAAGGTCGGTTAATTAATCAACTAGAGAGAGAGAGAGAGAGGGAGGGAGGGAGGGAGGGAGTGTAACGTTGTTTCGGTTCGACTGAAACGCGGTAGAAACGTTCCTCGACGCGTTTCATCCCCTGTTTCGTCAAAGAGTTTGTCTCTCTCTCTCTCTCGTACAGTTCAATTCGATCGTTTCACCGTAAGTTTCCATCGGTTGGACCACGAGAGTTCCTCCATCTTCGCCTCTCTCCAAAGGTATCGAGCGAGGCATCCTCGTTCGTATCTCGTTGGAGTGGAGGATCGATGGATGGAAAGAGGATGGGGGACCCATCTCCTTATGCAATTAAGCGTTGACCAGAATGTTTGTGAATGGATTATTAGTTAACACTGGAAAGGCAAATTTATATAGTTGAATAGCACATTGTTTTTAACATTAAATTGTTCGTGTATTAATAATCTTAATATTTTCGGTAGTAAATAATATTATGTTCAATGTTTAATTATTGGAAATAAAAATTGGAAATAAACGGAATCATAGGTAAAGAGTATAAAAATTCGAAAATTTTTTGATCAAAATATTTTTAATATTCATTTTATTAAAAAAAAAAAAAAAAGGAAAATAAATATAAATATAAATGTAAATGTAATAAGATTATAACTGAAGAATAATATTTTAAAAAATTTATCTTTTAATGTAAATAATATCACGATAAATAATTGCACGTTACGTTAAAATTAAGCATAAATTTACAAGTCTTTTTTTTTCTTTAAACGTATATCTATATACGTACAAAGGATACGTGAGATTTATATTTTTTTTTTTTTTTTTTTTTTTACGAAACAGAAATACATTTTCGTATTTAAAATATTCTATTACATTCTCTGTCACGAACGAGTTTCATTCCGCAATTTGTCAAAATAAATAAAATGAAATAACGTCATAAAAAAAAATTTCCATCTATCTTCACCACTCTTCACCGTTCATCATTTTAAACGGAATGAATTCTAATTTGATCGAACGCGTCGTATAGTTCTTTTTTTTTTTTTTTTTTTTCTATCCAAAAATCGGATAGATTTATTTATTTATCTCGTTGTTTGATTTAAAATTGTTACGAAACGAGCGTTAAACTCGCAACCTAATTCTCCTCGATAAAATCGATTTTTCTACTTGTCGGTGCAAACGACGAAAATAAATTTCCCGACTCGCCCCCATTCTTCGACGAGCCGTTTTATTTGTTTCGGCAATTATATTCGATTCGATTGTTTTTCACGGGAAGAACAGCGAGCCGTTGAAAGCGGCGACGGAGTCGGTAATTGGCCACAGATTGTTTCATTTGATAAATTGAAAATCCGATTGTTTACGAATCTGTCGTGAAAGAATCGCTATTTTTTCCCCAGAAAAAAAGAATTTTTTTTTTTTTT
>NW_025222279.1:4834306-4884091 GCF_014066325.1 Apis laboriosa
TTTCCGAATCTTTGTCGGATTGAGGGATGTAGATACGATGAGAGTTTATTAAATTGGGATGGTATGCAAGTTAGGGGTGGAATTGAAATAAGTTAATTCTTTCCGAAATATTCTACTTCAACTTCGAAAACTTTAAATTGAAAATTTACAATTCGAAGCAAAGATTCCACTTTCTTCTTTTTCTCAAATTTAACACTCGGACAATTTTCGTATAGAATTGAAAGGAAAAAATTTTCATTGAAGTTGAACTGACTTTTCCGAACTTTTACGATATCTCGACGAAAAATTTAAATCAAATTGGAAATTTACAATTCAAGAGCAAAGATTCTTCTTCTTTTTTAACATTCGGATTCTATTATCGTATTATAGAATTGAAAGAAAAAACAAAATTAATTTTCCAAAGTTCGAAAAATTTAAACTAAAATGGGAAATTTACAATTCAAGAGCAAAGATTCTTCTTTCTTTCTCAAATTAGAATTGAAAGAAAAAGCAAGGAAATTTCTTTGAAATTGAACTAAATTTTCCAAAATTCCCAACGAAAAATTTAAATTAAATTGGAAATAACAATTTAAGAGCAAAGATTCTTCTTTTTTTTTCAAATTTGACACTCGGACTATCGTATAGAATTGACAGAAAAAACAAAATCAATTTTTCAAAGTTCGTAACGAAAAATTTAAACCAAATTGGAAATTTACAATTCAAGAGGAAAGATTCTTCTTTTTTTTTTTTCAAATTCGGAATTTCGTATAGAATTGAAAGAAAAAGCAAGGAAATTTCTTTGAAATTGAACTAAATTTTTCAAAGTTCCCATCGAAAAATTTAAACCGAATTGGAAATTTACAAAAAACAAAGATTCTTTTTTTTTCAAATTTAAAACTCGGATTATTATCGTATAGAATTGAAAGAAAAAACAAAATTAACTTTCCAAAGTTCGAAACGAAAAATTTAAACCAAATTGGAAATTTACAATTTTTATAACAACACCGTAAATGAAATTTCATAATTTTCGCAACAAAATTCCTTCAAATTCTTTTTTTAAATTAACATTCATCATATCACTTCCCATCTCATAGAAGGAGAAAACAAAGAGGATTGAGATCTTTTCTTCTAATTTCGATAATTATTGATTTTTCCTGTAACTCCACGAGTGCGAATTTTAAATTCCTACTTTTTTTTTTTTTTTTTTTAAATTTAACATTCGCGTCACCGTTCCACGAGTGAGGAGATGGAATGGAGGAGAAGGAAGAGGTGGTTTCACGCGTGCCACGCCAATTATAGCGTTATTGCCGCTATTAATGAGCAATTTCAGAGGCTCTGTGCCATCGTCGCCCCCGTAAACTCCAACTGCATTACGCCCAACTTACGTTATACAATTTTCCGGGCTAATTAAGTTAAGGCGTTACGTCGCCACGTAACCGCGATACCCGTCCGCCCTCCTCCCCCCTCCCCCCCCCCCTCCACCCTCCTTTTTCTTTATCGTGCACGCCTCTTGGCGAACCCCTTTCGAAAAGCTTTGGGAACCTCCTCGTCCTGTCGCTTCGTGTTTCCCGCAACCTGCCAGCTTCGAACAAGTTTCGAGAAGTTGGAATGGACCGGTTTTGAAAGCTTTCGAATTTCGTGGAAAGAATGGAACGCCTTGCTTGGCGAAACTTTCTTTTATCGAAATGTAATGTAAGGTTTTATAAGCGTAATACGAATACGTTTTTAATTTTTAAAACGTTTTGAAATTTTTAGTACAAACAACATGAATTGAGAAATATTTTATATTTTTTGTTTAATATTTTATATTTTTTTGTTTTAATATTTTATATTTTTTGTTTAATATTTTATTTTATATTTTTTGTTTCGAAGACGTTGGAAAATTTTAGCTCGATGGAGAGGGATAAGAAGAGGAGATTGTAAAAATAAATAATTTCTAAAATATTTCGCGATTGATAGAGATATAATTTCTGGTAATTTCTGGTTAAAGAGCATTCCAGATTCGCGTGAAATCGTGGATCGTCAAAGTGAATGTTAAATATTACGTTAAATTTAAACCGTAACTCCAAGATGTACTTACATCAAAATCCGTGAACATCCCCCCGTGTAGGTAACCATGGAGAGTGTTTGGACAACTACCACTGTTAAGCCTTTAGGAAAACCAAAATTTTAAAGTCCACACCTTTGTGAACGAGTTTAACGGATAAACAACAAATAATGATCTTTGCGTTTGGGATAAGTGTTTCAAATGAAATTTCAACAGTAGGGAAATGAATATTAAGGTGTTATTATTAAGTTGTTCCGCATGAAGTTGCCAATCATTTGAATAAACGACTATCAACCTCTATTTCCCTTATATTTTGCTTGGCATGTTTTCATATTTGTCTTCTTCTATTTGCTTTATGTAGCAATTTCTTTTTTGTTAATTGTTATTAACTTTTCAACTGTTTCTTTCACAAGTGAATTTAGAATATTATTCTAAATTTGAGTGCGTATCGAAATATTGGATTAACTTTCGAAGAAAATTCCATCGATGAGAGGTTTTAAAAATTCAGCTTTGGAAATGAGAATCTTGAAAATGAACCTCGAGGTAGATCATATATGAACGAAGATAAATTGAAAGCAGAGTTAGAAGACGTGTCTTCGAACACAGTTTTCAGACGCTTGGGATGCAATTTGGGTAAAGTGAAAAAAATTGGAAAAATGGATAGCGCTCGACTGACGAAGGATCAAAAGTTGCAACGTTTGGAAATTGTTCTTAAGGCTCGTTTTTTTCAACAGAATTGTAACTCGTGATGTTCTGGACAATGGTTGAACGCTGATGAAAATCGTAAACGAAATTTAAAGTTATTAAAGTTAAAGTTATGGCGACTGTATGGTGGTCCATAAAGGGAATAATTCATTGTTTTTCTTTGAAACGAGGAGATATCGAAACGACATCCTATTTAAGGATTAAGAAACAACCCTTATTAGTCGATAGATCTGTTCTTCTGCACGACAACGCTCGAGCACAGAAATTAATTAAATCGAAATATGAAATATGAAATCTTATCTATGAAATCGATTGTTCCTCCATTTAAAATTGTTTTTAACAAAATAAAATATTCGAGAAGTTTTATAAAAATGGAATATGTCGGTTTGAATCTCCTTTGGGAAAAGATCATTAAAGCTCTAATAAAGCTCTATCGTTGTTCCATCGAACAAAGATTTCTTTTCGACCAACAAAAACGATAATTTGTTCTGAAAGAAAATCTATATTACTCAGAGATTCCTCAAAATTCCAAAATTTGAAGAAACATTCAAATTATCTAATTATTGAAAAATATATTTGCAGATGAAGAATCAAAAGCTTATTACGTGAAGCTCGTTTTTGAATAGAATCGTGATGATGAGAAAATATAGTTATGATGGAGAATAATTATTATTCTTTTCTGAAACGAGGAGATACTGCCAACAAATTGACATCATCAAAAATTCCACGAAGCTATTCTTCTGCAACGCAAAAATTAACCGAATCGAAATATGAAATCTTAACCCGTTCACCGTCGCTTATTTCATCGATTGTCGATTTCAACAAATTAAAATATTATTCGAATCTCGCAGCGTTCGAATAATTTCTTCGCGCCAAAACCGTTTTTATTTTAAAAATGGAATTTGTCGAGTTGGAATCTCTTTGGCAAAAAGGGTCATTAAAATGGCTCGAAAATTTCGATGGAACAAAGATCGTAATATCGAAAATATATCGTTTTTCTTCCGAGCAATGAAAGGAAGCAAGAGAATAGCAAGATCGAACGATAGCAAAGCGGAAACGGAAAAACGTCCGTCTTTGCTTTTTCATCTTTTGAAATGGTTCGTTTAGGAACGATTAACGAGCAACGGGTAAATATTTAAGGAGGAGAGTTTGAAAACGAGAAGCGAAGTCGCGTTTTCAAACTAATATCTCAGAAATTTCAGGAGGAGTCGAAAGTTGGTCGGGCCAAGTTCGACGACAAATGGAACTGGAAGGCGGAAGTTAGGAAGGCTGGAAACGATACACTTGCTCCATTTCCAAAATTACGGGGAACAGGAACTTTTGGCGCCGCGCGAAATTTCACACCCCCGAGTTCTTCTTCCTCTCCCTCCTCCTCCTCAAGAATGGATGCGAGTCGATGGTTTATCGAGCGAAAGTTTCGCTTCTATCGCCACTATCTCACCCATTTAATTGCCCTCCCCCTTCGACCTTCGTTGAGTTGAGCAGGATATGGTGCGAGGTTTTAGGCAAAGTTTTTGGGGAAGAGTTGTGACGTGGGAAAAAGTGAATTGCCGTTGGACGGATTCGATTATTATGGGTGGAAAATATGAGATCCTCTCCCTGGGGAAGGGGGATTTATTTCGAAAGACTTTGCTACTTTCGAGAGAATTTAGTTTTACAGCTTCTTCTCGGGGAGTTTGTTTCGAAGAAATCGTGATTCCTTTCGGAGAATTTATTTTGATGGAACGGTTGGTCCTTTTGAACAATTTAATACCGAAAATTTCTTTTTTAAATATTTCTTTTATAAATATATAATTTCTTAAAATTTCGAAAGGATTCTTTTTTTTTTTTTCTTTTTTTTAGAATATTCAAACGAATTCGATTCTCTGCATGAATAATATTGATATTTAATTTTTTAAACAAACAAAATTTATCTCTCTGTAAACACCGTTAATTTAATTATTCGATAAATTAAATGGAAAAAAGTTTTATCAAATCAAAATTCGTTGGGCATAAAGTCTTCAAAAAAAATCAGAATATAATCGTATAACGAGATGAGAAAAGAGTCGAGGGGGAGAGAAGCCGGTTCCATAGAATCGTCTAGAAAGAAGCTTTTAGAGGTGCGGATAATTACAGGATGCGCTTGGATCCCGTTACACAGTGACTACGCTTTTAATGGCTCGCCACCACCACCACCACCGCCGCCGCCATCAACGGGTTAATTGAGTTAACCGAGCACTTCGTCATCTTCCCATCGAGTATCGTGATTCTGTATCAACGTGAAACCTTGGTCCCCAGTTTTTCGATAAATAATATGGCGGGCACCGAGCAAACTTTACGATAAATACGAAAGCTTTTCTAGCTAGTCGCGTTACAAAAATATCCGAAAAAAAATACATAATTGGATATATATCCAATTATGTATTTAATATAATTAATATAATTTAATATATTTAATATAATTAATATAATTTATATATAATATGATCGAATGCATAATTGGAATTTCATTATATCGGATATAATTCAATCTCACTTATGGAAGAATAATTACCTGGAAGAGTACTTGAAACACGTTAGAAGAAAGAATAATCGCGTCACAGAATCGAGTACCACCTTCGAAATCCCATCTAATCGAATTGTTAAAAATTCACGTTAAAAATTAGAAAAAATGAATATCATAAACGAAATCTCTAAAGGACTGGCGTTTAAATATCATAGCTAAAAAGAAAAAGGAACGTAGGAAAGGGAAGAAATAAACGAAACGAATCGGTAATCGAATTCCTACGAAATTAACGCAAGGTTGGATGGCTTGATCAAGCCGCAAGGGGCGAGAGGGGAGGAGGTGGCATCCCACAAAGCCGCCCCCCTGCGTTTGCTCGATGAACTAGCATCGCGCGTATCTGTCGGCATACTAAATGAAAATCTATCGAATAAATATTGACGTTGATGCGGCTCCTGATGCAGCTTCCTGCTTGTTTGCCGATTAACGGACCTCGGTTATCACGAGCCGCGTGCATGTATTATAATCGATCGTTGCCGCGCACACGCGCGCGTGCCAATGAGAATCCGCCATGTGGTTTCGTCAAACTTGGATTGGAGGCGAATTAAACGTCATTTCTTTTTTTTTTTTTTTTTTAAACACCTTTCAAATTCCTCCTCTTCGAAACAACCGATCGATTCCTTTATCCTTTAATTTATTTTATTTCCTGCGTTTTACCCTTGATTTGAAAAATATTTATATCCGTCTTGGTTTAAGATCTTTTTACAATTGTGAAAAATGAATAAATTCGTTTTTCTTCTTTTCTTTTTTCTCCTCTCACAAATTCCTCCGAGTCTTGTCATGCGAAGTGAAATTGAAATAAGAGGGAGGGAGGGAGGGGAAAGAAGGAGAAGAAAAGGAAAGGAGAGAATTTAAATAAGAGGGGAGGGAAAATGGTCGCTAAAGAGAACGTAACGATCGGAAATATTGTAGTTGGAGGGACGATGGGAGGGAGCCCCGTTTATGCGCATCACTACATGAAATATACATGATGGTTTCGAGCGAACTCGGTCTATGATGTCTCTCGGGGATGATTTGCATGCTTTGCACCGTGAAACGTTATTTAACGATGAATTTCGGTAACATCGAAAGTGAATTCTAACGCGAAACTGCATTAATACCGGTTGCATACAGATGTCACGCGCGTCCCCTGCGCTAACTAATTCTAATGCGATTCCGTATCCCTAACTTTTGGTCGGTACACTGTTTGAAAACATTCACTTACTTTCACGGGTGTGAAACTCTTTTTCTCTTCTTTTTTAATTTTTTTCTATGGAAATATTCGCAATATTGAAAAATGTTAGAAAAGAGAAACCAAAAAAGCATATCCTAAATATTAACGTTTCGTTAAATTTCCACGTCGTATAATACAGGTATTTTTCGAGGTATGTTGAAATATATCAAGTATATCGGGAAAATTGTGATATTTTGTAAAATTAAATTTTCAAAATATATCAATGTGGAAATTAGATTTTACGCAAAGTTTCGTAAAATTAAAATTTTTCCGCATCACAAATACATTTAAAATAGATATTTTTCCAAGATTAAATCTTCCACAATCGTCCATTATTTCCAAAAATATTTCAAATCCATCTTATAAATCGAAAAATATTCTCTCATTAATCCCTATGTCTTTTCAAATTTCCAAATCCTTGAAGAAATTTCTCTCTCGTAAAATAACAAAATTTAAATAAGACGTTTCACTCACCGCGATATTCTTCGCATAAAGTGCATCAAACTTGTTCGAAATTTCGTCTCGAAATCGATACTCTCTCTTTCTTTTCTCTTTAATTTCTCCACTCATCCTCTTTTCAAGTTGCAGAAATTCCGTGCACATAATGGTATTTCGCAGGAGGGAGGAAACGATAATTTAAAAAACGAAAATTACAATTTCAATGAATTCGAAATCCATACCGCGTGGCAGCTTCTCCCGCGAGAAACTTACCACGGCAGGGGAGAGGAGGGGAGAGGAGGAAGATTCGAGATAGTATTTTTCAACGATCGGCAACAGCTTGCGCGGAACAATCGAGATCGCATTGCTAATTAACGAATTCGCGAGATTTTGCTCTTTGAAGATTCTATAAACGATACACGAAGTTTTTTATTTCGAATTTCGAATTTCAAATTCAGATTTGAACGATTTCTCGATTAAATTAAAATTCGATCGAAGTTATTTCTTTATTTGTAATTACATTTTGTGGACATTTGGTGTCTGTAAGGGTAATCTGATAAGAGGAGAATAAAATATTACGTTAGAAATATTATTTTCTAAAATTTATCTTGAAATTTAATTTAGAAAATCGATTTGACGTGAAATTGTTGGCAACAAATTTATTATACAACAAATTCTCTATTATTCCCTATATGGGATTAATATTTTGTACGGAATGGACGTGACGTGCAAAATATCCAAAATTATCAACAAATTATAATTATATTCGATAAAAATATTATCACTTTGATCGCTAATTTAATCGCTGTCATTACTTAAGCTCCATTTCTTTAGCCGTAAAAATACGATTTTGCATTACGCGAGCAAATAAAAATAATATAATAACGAACAACCACCAATTAACCTCCCTCGCCCCAATAATAATCGCACACCGGTTATTATCCCTCGTAATCCCCCTTCAGACCGATCAGAAATACCGTCGCTCACATTTTTTTTTTTTTTTTTTTTTTTTTTTGTTTCAGGGCCCGCATCCCCCTTGCCCGAGCTTCACGGATACAGCCGTTGCGGCCACGCTTTGGTATTGAAGGGGTTGGTTTTCCCTCAGTGGAAGAGGCGGCCACTGGCCGTCATCGGATCCAGGCTGTTCCTTTATCCAGGTATGTGTTCCAACCCTGGATTCCGCAAATCCAACCGCCCTCCCCTATATATACGGATAAGAAACGGGGTTGAAACCGGGTCTAAGACCTGTCGAACCAACGGCGGAGGGATATAAGGACACAGGCTTTATCTCTCTCTCTCTTTCTCTTGCTCCATTTCTTGCAACTTGCAATTATTGAAACGTGAATCATCCTGGTTCGAGATGAGATTTTTGGCGAGGAATGTCGAAACATTGATTTTCTTTCTTTCTCTTTTTTTTTAATATCGTAAAGCGATGTTGACAGAGTTGATAGAGTCCTATTCTAAGAATTTTGTATTGAGTTCTTTGTATCGTTCGAACGATTGGATAATTAATTTTTAGGGAATTGGTGGGATAATTGAGGTTTGGAGGAAGGATGGAATTTTTATTTTTTGGATCGAAGTGGATTTTGGGTTTGAAATGTTACTTCGATTTTTGGATTGGGGTGAAAAATATTTGTACATAATTATTTTATTTTGCCGATCGGAAGATTTGGAATGAATGGGAAGCTGTTTTGAAATAGAACGATTGAAATGGTTTAGAAAAGTTTATTTCAGAAATTATTCGGGTTCGAGGAAAAAGGAAAGGAAAGATGTTTTCACATATGTATATACCGGTTTTTGCCGCGCGATGGCTACTGAAATTCGTAATTTAACTTTGTAATTTTCATTCGACGATCAAAAGTTTCGTAAACTCGTTTCGAGGAAGTTTCAACTTATAAATCTCGTTCCTTCGTCCCTTCGAGTCTGCCACTCTCGATTGTTTCCCCGTTTTCTGTCCTCGATTTTTATAGTTTCAACTTCTGGCCAAGATATCGAGTGTTTCCACTTCTACGATATAAAAATATAGCCGGGAAAGCGGACGATTCCGAGAAAAGAATTAATACACTTTCAGAATATAGAAAAGTTTGCTCCATGTTATGGAAAAGTTACGACAAGATCTTCAAGAATTATTCCATCAACTAATTGAACATTTTTAACGAATAAACTTCGTACTTTTAATAATTTCGAGAATGAGAGTCGAGTATGAATACGAAAATGAAAATCAATCTCCAACAAAATATACAAAATAATCATACAAATTTAATAATAAATATTATATCGATGTAACTCTACTGTAAAGACTCAATCTTGTCTCGCACGTTCGAAAATTTTTTCATTTCGTGAAATTTCAAATTTTCCAAAATTCCTACATCGAAAAGTATGTATATATATATATCACAAAATTTCCCTTCAATTACCATGTAAAATAAATTCCATCATAATCGCGAGAATGTAACAAAATTCACGCGCCAATTAACCCAAAATTAACCCTCGTTGCATACGTATTTCTTCTCTGCAAATATACGCGCGAAAATTCAAAATTTCCTTCCAACTAAAATTTTCGAACAAATTAAATTAAACTTTATTTACGATATATGTAATAAGAAATTGCCTCATCGCAAATTAGAAATCCTTTAAAATATCGGGAAATCCTCCCTCCAACCACGGAATGGAAATAAATTTTCCTCCGATTGATTGGAGAATGGAACGAAATATCTCGATAGAATCGTTTTGTCGGCGGATAGAGGGATCGTCTCGTGGAAAGAAAACATGTCCGATATCGAGCGGCGCAATTTATGTTCGGCTTTGATTTATCCGGTGGAGGGGGTTGCGGTGCACGCCAATCAATCGTCGGATTCATCGGGCGAGATGGTTTGAAACCTAAGGTACGAGTGACCTCCTCCCTTCAATGACTGATAACCGAACTTTAAATTGGATTTTCTTCTTGGAAGTGGGCGGGCACGAGGGGTTGACCATTCGAGATAAGAAACCGTCAAACCGTGGATAAAAACATCGAAACGTTCGTTCGAGAGGGGAAATGGCGGAATTGGTGTGTTTCGCGTTGGTTAATCCTGGTCGGTGTTTCCAGATGGATGCCTGGAGCCCGTTGGAAGGAAAGAAACGTGGTGTGGTATTGTAATTGAAAGGAAGGGGGAGGGGGAAAATGGGGTAGGAAGAAGAGAGCGCTTTGTTCGAAACTTCTTTCGGCGAGGCTTCGTAACGGATTAATCGTGTTACTTTTTCGAAGATTCGATTTCTCGTTCCTTGAAACTCGAAGGGAATAATAATTAATTGGATGTTTCTTTTTCGCGATATTGGATCTTTTTCAAATTTTGTTCGCTTCTCTTTTCCTCTTTTTCTTCCTTTCTTTTAATCTTTCGCGAGCAAGATTTTTTGATTTCCGTCAAGTCGTTTTAGAATTTATCTTATGTGAATTCGTTATTTCCTTTTAAAGGAATCCTTTAAGGATTCGTTTGCGATCGAGTATGATAGATTTGGTCGAAGGAATAAATCGATCGAAATCAGGGTTTAAAAAGTTTAGGTTAGGTTAGGTTAAGTTAGGTTAGGTTAGGTTAAATTAGGTTAGGTTAAGTTAAATTAGGTTAGGTTAGATTAAGTTAGATTAGGTTAGGTTAAATTAGGTTAGGTATAAGAATATTTTACAATATGCTCGAGAGTTGTCCAAAGACAAGAAATGGTGTTTCGCAAGAAGAAACAATTGGCATACAAAAATATTAATTTCTTCATATTATTTGTTCCAACGATAGTATCAAGGTATATAAAAATTGTAACACTCGTAAAAACACAACGAAAAAATCCAAATAAATATCTTGGTAAATGATAAGAATTATATATATATATTTTTTCTTTTTTTGCGACTAATGTTAGAGAATATTCGAATATCGTGTTTCAACAGAGTATCATCAATGAATGTTACATAATATGAATAATGAAAAATACATCCAAATAAATATCTTGGTAAATGGTAAGAATTACATATATATATATTTTTTCTTTTTTTACGAGTAATGTCAGAGAATATTCGAATATCGTGTTCCAACAGAGTATCATCAATGAATATCAAAAAAAAAAAAAAAAAAAAGGAATCTCATCCTTCCTAGTTTCTGTTTATAAAACTTAAATATAACACGTTAAATTTCGAACCAGTTACACGTTTCACGGCGATTCGATTCTCTTCGTCAATTTTTACGCGTCGACGAGTTCTTTCGAAAGATAAAGGCACGTCAGTCGAGAGTGAAACGAAAACATCCGCGATCCCCGCGATTCCATGGATCCACGCCTCGAAACTATCCTCCTCCTCCTCCTCTTGCATTCCTCCCCCTACCCTGTCCACGAAACACCATGATTTATCTACGTCCTGTCCTTTATCCTCGTGGAACGATTCTGTCACCGTTGGCACGGCTACGGTTCCGCTCGCGGATCAAGAATTTCTTTCTCCAAGAAGGAAAAGGATTTATCGCGTTGACACGCAATTACGATTTTAAACATCCTGCAAACGGTTGAAGTTGATCGTCTCGAAATGATATCGAGACAGATCATTGAAATTCGTTCTATCATTTTTCAGAGAAAGGAGAATATACACAGAGAGGAATTTGTTATATTTGGAAATTCTCTTATTTATATTTTTATTGATATTTCGTAGTACGGTGAAAAGAATATGTTATAGTAACGAGAAGGGGAAATACAATATAAAGGAGGATATATTATATAATGTAAAGGAAATTTGATACTTGTGAAATTGTATAGCTATTATTTTTATTAATAATTTGAATCGATATTTTTCATATTTACATTAAAAATATTATATTTTACGTTAATGAGAAATTTAATATTTTGAAATTATATACTTTATACACTATTTTTCGTTAATAATTTAATTTACGAGTCGAGACGTGTTTGAAATTCTATAATACAATTATTCTACTCGTGACTCAATAATGCTATTTTTAAATCTAGTAGAAGAACATTCTCAAACATTAGTCGCATTAGTCTCTAACATTTCGGTATCATCGATCGTTAAGAAGGATCTTATTTAAGGATATTTATTTAGATATAAAAATTTAAACAACCCGTTCTTCGATAATTATCCACAAAATTCACCGTGACGCGATGTGTCCCTCCCCTAATCCCGGGAAAAAACGAGCCATAAATTGCCATAAACTGACGTGGAGGGAAGGAGGGGGATCGTATTTCTCATTAAAAGATGGAACGAACGTTCCTCTTAACGGAGACACGGAGGATCGTGGAAAGATAATCCACGGTGGATCAGCGATAGGAGCTAATCGCTTCCCTGTACCACGGAATGAATCGATAGTCCGTCGTGCTCGTCACAGGGGAGAGAAGGGTGGAGAGGAGGGGGGGACGTGTCGGCCGAGCTGTCGATCGTAAATTGCACGGCGCGAGAGGAAGAGAGAGGGGGGGCGGAAAAAAGGAAGAAGAAGGAGGGGGAAAAAAACAATGCACGCCGCTCGTGTGCTCGGATGAAACGAAACTGGCGAAAAACGAAGTGTCTTGTTCCGAATTAATCGATCGGCAAGTTTTTTTCGGCGCTCCGATATCTCGAAACGTTGCGCTAGAAAGGAACGAAACCGTGGAGGGGAAAAAAGGAGCGAATGAAGCGAAATGGAAGAGGATAGGGGGGGGGATAGAAATTGGATAAATGGAAGAATTGAACGGCTTCGAGTTTCGATGCTGACGAAACTAGAACCGCGAAAAGGGAGAGGAAGAAATTTGGGTAAACTATTGAATTTTGGAAGGGTCGTGCAAAAAGGACAATGTTGGAATAAGTAAAAACGAATGAAACGAGGAAAGGGGAGGAGAGATAAAGAGATAGAAGGGAACGTGGTTCTATCGATGATTGAACGAAGAAAGAGAGAGAGAGAGAGAGAGAGAGAGAGAAAAAGGGAACGAAACGAAAAAGAAGAGAGAGATTGAAAAAACGATATCGTTGGACGGAATCTTTAAAAGACAGAAATGATGGAGATAGATAGAAGAAAGAAATAAGAAAAAGAAAGAAACGGTGCCGATTATTGGATATAGGAATCTTTGGAGAAGAGAAATTCAAGAGGAAAAAAAAAAAAAAGAAGATAGAACAAAAATCGAAGAGAGAACGAGAGAAATTGGAACGATTGACGATTGGGATAGATGTTGTGTGGAAAAGAGAGAGATTCGAATAACTGGAGAAATGGAAATAAATAAGGAAAGATGGGAGAAAGAGACACGGTGGAGTGATATCGATTGGACGGAATCTTTGACGATGGATCCGAAACGATGGGAAAAATAAAATGAATAAAAAGGAGGGGGGAAGAGTAGAGGTGGAACGATATCGACGATTGGACGGAATTCTTGAAATAGAGATGAAAATTGAAGGAGGAAAAGGGAGGGAGGAAGAAAGAGGCATATCGTGTCTGTTTTCCATGGCGCTGCGCTTCCATTTGTAGCTTCGAGTTGAAATATCGAAGCCCGATGGAGAAGCAGGGCGGAGGAGCGATTCGATTCCGGGCACGTTCGACAAAGCGACGTTCAACCTCGTTGTCATTTGATAAAAATGTCGGAATCAATGGCCGTTTCGGAATGGATCCGTGGCGGAACCTCGTCGATCGCAGCAACGCCCCTGTAGGCCGGCAAATGGCCCTGATACGGGGAGGGGGATGAAAAAGGTGCAAAATACCTTTGTAAATATCGCTTTGATCCGACTTGAAAGCGTCAAGCCCATCGGAAAATTTACTCGTGTTTTCCATTTTCTCCCTCCCTCCCTCTCTCTCTCTCTCTCTCTCTCTCTCTCTCTCTCTCTCTCTCTCTCTCTCTCTTCCTCTGTCTATACGCGTATCCGTGTTTTTAAGAATTATCACGATTTCGGTGAAAGTTGATCTCGAGATACGTTTACGTTCTGAGGGAAAAAAGAACAGGTTTGACCTGTTTTTTTCTTTTTTTTTTTNCTCTCTTCCTCTATACGCGCATCCGTGTTTTTAAGAATTATCACGATTTCGGTGAAAGTTGATCTCGAGATACGTTCTGAGGGAAAAAAGAACAGGTTTGACCTGTTTTTTTCTTTTTTTTTTTAACAAAATTCTACCTTGAATACTTCAAAAAAAAATCCTCTCTCAATATTAATTCCGATATTCTGATATTCTGATCTCGTTAAATTTCGATGGAATATTTCGGTGATTAAAAAAGAAAAATTTTTTTTTCGATTTTGACTAATTTAAACTCTCGAAACTAATACACCAAAGTTGGAAAGTAAAAATCGAATTGAAACCGCATCAAAGAGGGCTGTGCCCTCTCTCTCCGCTCACATGGACAAATTTCCAACCCTCCGTGCTTCTCATTTTCGTGGACATCTCTCCGCTAATCCAAACTTCCTAATTATCCTCCCCCCTGTACACGGTGTATCTTCGTCCTGTGTGCGCATCTTCATCAACGATCTCGAATTAACTCTGAAGAGCTAAAAGTAGGCGACGAAACGGATCGTACTCTCTTCTCGAACGGATCGATTTCACCGGTTAATCCGAAAACGAGAATCGAGTGAAAGATCGATACGCGGAGACGGGGAAATTTGCCAGGAAAGTCTGCAAAAGTAAATGAATCGGTGAACGTAACGAGCGTTGTTAAGGAAATCGACGAACACGATTCTTGTTTTGTTCCACTCGCCACCTGTTACCACCACCTATTTTAGTCGGTTTAATCGACCTGTTGGAGGGAGAAAGCTCAAAGTCTCCTTGAAATCACGCGACAAATCTATTACGGAGAAGGAGATGGATATAGAGTTGACCATTCCTTTGAATCCTCATTTTCGGTGGATGTGGTTGCGTCGTTGATGAAAGCTGAGCATGCGGAGGACGTTTCGAAATGAGAGATATTCTGGTGGTTTTTTGGTAGATACGTTTATGCGCGAGAAATGTTATGACGAGATTTTGTAAATTTCTGGTTATCGTTGACCAGTCGTTGCAAGATTGTACATTTTATTGTTGGTTGTCAAGATTCAAAAGCGATGAACATTAAAATGACGAGACAGATTTTTCGTGTAAATATTTTTTTTATCAGAAGATTTCGTATTGTGGAAAAATGAATGAAATTCTTTCCGACATTTTTGGAGCGAAGTATTCGAGAAATTCCAAAATGGCGGACATATTGGAACAAATACGACTGTGGTTTTATTATTATATTTTAGAAAGATGAATAACCGTTCTTTCTTCCAAGAAATGGAACCTCAACCAAGCTTAACAATCCAAATTGAATTATACTTTATCCAATCTTAGACCAATATCCATAAAAATTTCGCTTTAAATCAATTCGATTAACACGATACAATATTCTCCAAATCGATTCTGAATAGAGATTTTAAAATATCTTTAAAATTTTTATTCTATCTATTCTACTTACATACTTCTCCTCCTCATTTCACTTGGATCACAAATAAAAATTATACGAAACCTCGACCGATTTTCCTCTTGAGCGGAAGCCAAACATGGACGCGTCGATTTCCGGTTTGGCCATTGAACGATTTTCTTACACAGCACAGGTGAAGAAAACAACCGAATCGGCCGTATAAATATTCATCGGCCGATTTAAATTCATAACCGGGTACGCAAATCGACCGACTCGTGCTTTATTTTCTCGTGCACGTGTGCACGGAACGTGCGAACGAGAGAATAATCGAATCGCTTCGAGAAAAATGAAATTTCTCTCCTTGCCCTCCAACTCCTATCCTTTGCTCCCCGGTAATGGAGCAGGCAAGTTTTCCATTCCTCGATCGATTCTCCGTGTCGGAATATTTTTTTGATCTCCATTTTGATCTCGAAATATCTAAATTCGCGAGTAAAAAATTTTCTGTGGAGAAAATGGCAATTTTGCAAGTGCGATGTTTCGCAGAATATGCGAGTTATTTGCCCATCTCCCGAGTGTCGTCCGCTTAAACGGATCTAATTCTCGCCCCCCCTCAAAAAGTTTCACTCTCTAACGAGTAATTCCCTTAAATTCATTTAGACAGGAAATCTCTCGAATCCCGTGCGATTCCCTCCTCCTAGTCGAAAGCTATACCGTATATTACACCGTATAAATTTTACAGTTTCCCTCGTAAATTAGATCTTAACTCGAATCACCTTGAGAAATCGCTTTATCGATTCTTAAACTTGCAGTCATCATACATAATTATTGTTTTTATCAATTTTCTTCATCGTGCAAGATAAATATTAATTTCGTGTAATAATCAATGCTGTTAATTTAATTCGTTACTGGAATATAACTCCTTCGACGATCTTCGTCTATGTCAGATCGAAATCGATATTTATCGATTCTTAAACTTGTAGTAATCAAACATACGTAATTATTGTTTTTATCAATTTTCTTCATCACGTATCGTGCAGCATGAATATTAATTTCGTAATAATCAATGTAATAATCAATGCTGTTAATTTAATTCGTTACTGGAATGTAACTCCTTCGACGATCTTTGTTTATATCAGATCGAAATCATTTTAAAATTTAAAATTCGATCGAACTGTGCAGATTCGTGTCGATCATTTTGCGTGTGAACGAAACTTGAAAATACATCGATCACGTGCATCGTGCAAACAACGCGATTTGAAAAGAGAAGGTAAACAAGCGCAGGGAGCGTAAAGTGATCAGCGTGAACGTGATTAGCGGCATTGGTCGATCTTGGTTTTCGATGACAATGATGACGTGTGAATCGACGAATTACAATTTAATTTTGTGTAATTTTAATTTTTTAATTCTGTGTAAATTTGTCTCTGAGGAAGATCCTTTGTTCTGATCACTTTCGACATTTCGAGCATCCTCGAGATAAAACTTTTTTCGAGATTAATAACGAGTCGAAGCGTTTGAGATCCAACACTGCTTTCTCGAAAACTTTTAATTAATCGACGCGCAATCGTCGTTATTTTGCGCGTTGGATTAGACTCGATCGATAATACTGTTTTTCGGAGTGATCAATTTTTCTCTTCCCTCGCGATGAATTTTGGTTATAAAAATTTTTTCCAATTTTTTTTAGAGATTTTTATACCATATTTTCCTTTACTCGCAATTTTGTATAATACAAATTTATGCATTAAAATGAAATTTTATCAATTTTCGTAACTCTTCACCCGTTTTCTTATTACAAAAATGTACTTTCGCTCTTGTTAAATTATTCATTCCCGACCACCGATCTGCTCGAAACTATTAATTTATACGCTGAACGAGTACAAAATTCAAATTCTTGATTAAATTACACGATAATATAAATTCGCATTATCAGAAACTGAATTATGATTAACCATCGAATATTACGAATGTACGTGTATAAAAATCTTCGAATTCAGGAGGAAACTTAAATTAAAAAAAATCTCTTTCTATCTCCAAACGACGGGATTAAAACGAGAACGGGACGAAAGTTTAAATTGAATTGGAGGAAAGAGGAAGGGTATTTTTTACAAATGGGAATATCATGGATTTACACGAGTCTACGGAGGATCGCTTTTCGCGAAACGATCGTTCCCAAGCGGTTAATATTATCGGCGAGAACGGTCGTATATACACATTAGAGCGCAATTGTTTTCGCCTGGTAGGCGAACCACTGGCAATTATTAATTTTCTCCCGAGCGAATAGGGCACGTGGTGGTGTCGTCCCATAAGTGCTCAGCGTAAAATGTGATCACGTTGCATATGGGCGTGAAAATTGTAATTAATATACGTGGGTGGATCGATTCGTTTTGAAGATTTGAAATTGTATCTGTTTGTGTGACGTAATCAGAAATTACAATTAACGATATGCATATATATTATATATATTACATATATAATATTCCAGATACAAATTCATTTATTGGATTGATTAAGAAGTATGGAGAGCAATCCTCTGGAGAGGAAATTGCAATTGTTCATAATATTGCACATGTTGTTGTGAAATTACGTACATATTTTTTCGACGACTCTCGATTTGAGATTTGCGGAATTTCGAAATAATTCGCTTGTTTGCTAGGGAAATTAGAAAAGTTTCAAAAACTTTGAGTTATCACGTTGTTTACTGTCCGAGATCCTTAAATTGCGAGCAATATGGAAGCAAAATTTCAACCTTTCCTTTCGAAGTAGAAATCCTTTCAAAAATTTTGAAAGGAATTTTGAAAATTGCTAAATCGAGATATCAACGCAGGATATGAAAAATTAATAAAATTGTTATATAAAAAATATTACATTATATAAAATATATATATTATATAAAAATTATTATATAAAATCATATAGCAAAAAAATTTCAGGAAACGGAGTCTTTTCAAGGGGACGGGGTTCTCTTCTCCATTTCGGGGAACGAACAACCGAACAATTATGGCCGAGCTCGACGAACGTTATTATTCCAATCATCCCATCACCCGAGGGATGCTTGATTCCAATTGATCGTATCGCGGCGTCGGGCAAATAAAATCCGATTTGCATCGGTGTTTTCCCGGAAAAGGTTTGGAAAGGGGGTGGGGAGGGGATGTAGAGAGAGAGAGAGAGAGAGAGAGGGAGAGATGGGTCGCGTTGTCAAACCGCGAGCACCGCGTTACGCGTGGTTCACGCGGCGTGAAACGAACGTGGCTGGGATTTGAAACCCCCCTCTCGCCCCCTCCCTGAAACATGGATGGACAGCTGCCACCCGTAGTCCCGTGTAATTAGATGACGCGGCTCGGCCGCGTTTGTCACTGTCAAAAAGCCTGTGGAACTGTTGATCCGTCCTGAATTTACCTCGTTCGAGAGGTAACCTCGGCAACCGTGGCCGATGGTTAACGTTCCACGAATAACGAGCGCGATGAAACGATTTTTTTCGCGAGATGATTCGGTTTGAGGATGAGATAAAAGGAAGCGAAACTGGTGGACTTTGAAGGACTTAGGCGAAAAGGAATGGATGGGAGTAAAATGTGATGCTCAATTTAATTGTGTTATCAATGGTATGATGATTGTGAATGGATAAAGTATGGAGGAAATGCGATGTGAAAGTAGAATAGGATATAGAAGAAGTCAAATAGTTAGTATCTAGATTAATAGATGCTTAGAATTTAATTTTTATTCTGTATCAATGATGACAAGTGTTTGTATAAATAGCTATTTAATTTAGATTTAGAAAGAGAATGTAAAAGTGTGATATGATAGTGTGGGATAGTATATAGAAGAAGTGTCAAACACTTAGTATCTAGAGTACTAGTATCTTATCAAATGTACCAAAGATAACAAGTTTTTAGATTAATAGTTGTTTAATTTAGATTTAGAAAGAAAATGTAAAAGTGTGATATGATAGTAGGATAGTATATAGAAGAAGTGTCAAACACTTAGTATTTAGAGTACTAGTATCTTATCAAGTGTACCAAAGATAACAAGTTTTTAGATTAATAGTTGTTTAATTTAGATTTAGAAAGAGAATGTAGAAGTGTGATGTGATAGTGGGATAGAATATAGAAGAAGTGTCAAACACTTAGTATCTAGAGTATTAGTATCTTATCAAGTAAAAATGTGATATGATATGGAATAAAATATAGAATTGTCAGACACTTAGTATCTAGACTACTAGTATCTTATCAAGTGTATCAATGATAACAAGTTTCTAGATTAACTGTTTAATTTAGATTTAGAAAGAAAATATAGAAATAATATGAAATGTCAGAAACTTAGTATTAAAATTAATAGATTGGAACTTAATTTTTATCTTATTTATCTGTACCAGCAGAAAGATAAGATAGGTGTCTGGATTAATAGCTGTTCAGTCTAGATTCAGAAAAAGAATGTAAAAATGTTAGACACTTAGTATCTAGATTAATAGGTACTTAGTTTACGAGGAATGTATATTAATACGTATTACAACTTAATTTTTATCTTATCGAGTGTATCAGTGATGAGCAGAAAAAATAAACGAGTATCTGGATTAATAGTTGTTTGATTTAAATTTAGAAAAAGAACGTGAAAAGCGCGATATGATAATAAAAGGATAGAAGAAATATAAAAGCATAGAAGAAATGTAGTGGGTGATGAAGAAAGTAAAATATGCGTACATATGGAAAAGTTTATTTTTATTATTAACGAAATATCCATTTGCATTATATCCTCGACGTACGTGTGTATCGATAAGGTGACCAATCTCAATTCCAAGCTTGCTGATTGAAAATGGGTCGCGTGACAATAACGGAGAGTCAAATTGGTCGTAACTAAATTCGAAATCAATCATCCTGATTTCAGCCTGTCCTGAATCTCGGCCAGAGTGGATGGAACTGGCCGGTGGGGGTGCGGTGTGCTATGCCCCGTCACGTCTGGGTAAACTCGTGCTGCGTATCACTGGATTTCCAAGGGTCACTCACCAGTGTCATCAGAGTCAACAACAGGAGGACAGTCACCATCGCGAGACGAGACACTTATATCTTGGCTTTCACCACCCCTGGGACAGAGACTTGTGGAAAAGTTGGATTAAACAGGTAAGTCAAACACACAACGGTATCTCCACTACTACTGAGCAAACTTTGTTTCTACACGATGATGACCATTCTCGTGGAATTTTCCTTTCTTATATTTTTTTTTATCCTATTTTATTTATTTTTTTTTTTATTTTTTACTTTTCTATATTTCTTTTTTCGTTACGTTTTGCGATTAAGGGGAGAAAAATCCACCGGAAGAGAAGATAAGAATAAAAATATTTCCTTTGAAATTTCGTATAGTCAGCAGGGATAAATCCATCGAGATGAATTATGGAATTCCTGGTACGATTTAATGCCCGAGACGACCATCTTCTTTGATTGACCAATATTCGTTGCGCAATTTTAGAAAAAATTTACCCCAAAACATTCCATTTTCTTCGTTTCAAATTTTCCAAAAAATTGTTATTCCTCCTTATTTTATCGTACACATATAACCACCCATCACGAGGGACGAGGGAAAAATCCTTGTAAAACGGAGAAACGGAGATTTCAATCTCGAAACTCCTCCTCTCTCTCTCTCTCTCTCTCTCTCTCCTTCCACGAAATTTCAACGTCTCGGTGGCGTCGTTGGTGTTTCTCCGCGCAACGAGCAAACCACAACAACAATAATAACAAGGAACAGCCACGATAAATATTTATTATTTTTAGAGATTATTCGAACGGTGGCCAATTACATTCTGTCCCATTTTCGTTCCTTCCGAGAGAGAAGAATCGAAAGTGTGTAATATCCTTGGGCGAGCGTTAAAAATTAGATTGGAGATTAAATTGGCCGCGACCGAATGGCTTCCCTTCCGGGATGCTTCCTTTGTGATCGCGCCCTTAATTGAAATTGGCAACTCGTTTAATCCCCCCTCCGCGACGAATCGGTTGAAACGCGATTCCAACGATTAAACTCTTGCGCGTTTTTCGCAAGACCATCTCCTCCGTGGAGTTTTAACCCCCCGATAATTAGAATTAATCCTTCGAGGAGATGAATATCGGCGGGGAGAGTTAATGATCAATCGTACGAGGAGGAGATCACTTTGAATGACGAGCGAGCAAATTTTCGTTGATATTAATATTCTTTTATTCTGGAAAAATAAATTGTTTACGAGTCGATAATTAATTTTCTTCTTTTTTTAAGTTTAATATGTATTTTGGAGAGCAAGTTGAGAAATTGATTATTCGAGTGAATAAAAGGAAGGAGGAGAGGTAATAATGATATTTTAATTAATGATTTTTATTTTTAGCATATTGTTTGTTTTCAATTGTCGTTGATCGTCTCTTTAATCGAGCAATTATGATTATGCATTTTTATTTTATTTGTGTTTTAACATTATCCTCCGAGTCCTTCAGGTCTGTGTGTATGCAGGATGCATAAATATGCAGTTTATTTTACGATACATTGAATCGTATAACGAATAAAGCAAATGTATTTTCAATTCGCGTCACATTTACAACTCGTTGCGTTTAATGAAAAGACAGAATTTTACCAAGAAATCGTGTTATATCGAGAGAGGGGGAAAAAAGGAATTTGCAAAGTTACCGCTCCATTTAAAATTATCGCATCGTTTAAAATTAAATTAAGCAAAAAATTAATTATTAACGTATCCAATAATATTCGTAATATTAATAAAAAGACAAATAAAAAGTTTATCTCTTGTTAAATCGTAAGAAAAGTACATTTTCTTGATCTCTGTATTGACCAACTAGCAAATTGATCCATAAATTAAAATAATTTTCGAATCAACGTACAAAAATACTTCCTCGTTTCTTAATTTTTCTTCGATAATTAAATTTAAAATCGAATTATCAAAATAATTCGTTAGGAAAAATGTATTCCAAACCTCGTCAATTTGCTCCTCCGTTCCATCAACTTCTTTCGATATTAAATTCACGAGGGAAAAAGTTAATCGTATTATCAATCATAAACAATTTACTTCGTTGAACCCAGCCCAATCTATCTTTCACTTTTGCTCCGCGCAAACTCGCGAGAAAAAATTCATCCTCGATCTCATTCTCGCTCGACAATCGACTTATAAATCCAAATTAATATCGATAACATCCCCTCATTCCATCGACTTCCTCCAATATTCGTTAAAAATATTAAATTTAAAAAAAAAGAAGAAAATTAATAATCGACACTCGTAAACAATTTAAAATCTCCTTTATTCCTCGCGAAATATAAGAAAATTCCTCCTCCGCAAATCAAATCGACCTTGTTCCTTCGACAGCCCGGTCCAACTCCATTCATCTCCAAGTGGCGTAAAATCGACGGGGGGGGTCACAATAAAGCGGTCATTTCGAGCGTGGGCCATCGTGACGGTGCAATATTCATGGCGTGGCACGTGGTGTCCCCCTTTAAAATCGAGAATTCAACGGCAGCGCGACGAATTCAATAAAATGAACCGAGGGAGCAAAGAAGTCGAATGGCCGCCAGTATCGAAGGGGATCGATGCCTTTGCATTTTTCCATCGGTGGATCGTTATCCAAACTCGGCGTGGGGAGAATTCGTCCGATATTTGTTCGAACGCCGGTCACAGATCTGACTTATGGAAACTTATATCACTGGAAACCATTGACCTGAACTCTCTCTCTCTCTCTCTTTTTTCTTTCTCTCTCTCTGCTCGAGATCGAGTTTTTCTTAAAAAGATACGCCCGTCGTCGAGGCTGCATTCACGACCCATAGACCCTGGCTGTGGAAATAAAGAAAGCGAGGGGGGCGCTCGATAAACGGGACGCTCTGGAATTCAATCGGCGTCGTCCGCTCGATATTTCATATTTCTGGGATATTAGCAGGGCGGGAAACTCGGTTGAGAGTAGTTTATACGTGATGACGATGATGATGATGGAATAGGAGGATCGAGGAAAGTGGAGATCCTTCGAGGGAAAGGATAAGAAGATCTGGAGAAGTGGAATTTTGATTAGGTGTTTTTCGTTATTACGGATGGATAAGTATTCCGGGTTCGAGAAAGGAAAGTCTGAGAGATAAAGCCTTAAGAGAGCAAGTAATAGTGCGCGTTTTTAAAGAAAGTGTGAAAGTATGAAATATTGAAACGTGTAAAAAGTGTCCTCTTTTAGGAAGGAATAATTGAGATTTAAACTTTTGAGGAAAAGTTTAAAGGAGAATCTGAGAAAAAGGAATTTTGATTGATCTTGAAGTGATCTTATTTTATTAGGGATTATTAATGTAGATTGTTAATATAGATTTGAGATTTTTGAGTGAAAACTTAATTTAATCTAATATTTGGATATAATATAAAAGATGAAATATCAAATGAATTGAGCAAGTAAAAAATTCTTCTTTTAAAAAGCAATTATTGAGAGTTAAACTTTTGAGAAAAAGGAATCATTAATGTAGATTGTTAATATAGATTTGAGATTTTTGAGTGAAAACTTCATTTAATCTAACATTTGGATATAATATAAAAGATGAAATATCAAATGAACTGAGCAAGTAAAAAGTTCTTATTTTAAAAAGCAATTATTGAAAGTTAAATTTTTGAGAAAAAGGAATCATTAATGTAGATTATTAAATTTGAGATTTTTCAATGAAAACTTAACCTAACATTTAGATTATTATTAGTATCTTATGATAATATATAATTTTTTTAAAAGGAAAACTATAAAAATATGAAGAATAGATTACACGTTTAACCAAAAATTTTACATCTGCGCAAATCAAATCACAAATCGTTTTATAAATCTTCCATTACAAAAAGTTTATTCCATGTAGATTGTTAATATAGATTTGAGATTTTTGAGTGAAAACTTCATTTAATCTAACATTTGGATATAATATAAAAGATGAAATATCAAATGAACTGAGCAAGTAAAAAGTTCTTCTTTTAAAAAGCAATTATCGAGAGTTAAACTTTTGAGAAAAAGGAATCATTAATGTAGATTATTAAATTTGAGGTTTTTCAATGAAAACTTAACCTAACATTTAGATTATTATTAGTATCTTATGATAATATATAATTTTTTTAAAAAGGAAAACTTTAAAAATATGAAGAATAGATATCCATGATATCATCGAATATATAAAATTCCCAGATTCAATAATCCCTATATACAGAATTATAGACAGAGGAACATGGACAAAGAGCTCGATGAGAGAAAGAGAGAAAAATTCGCGTGAACAAGAAACGATAGGAGATAACAGAGGTAATATCGTTACGAGATATCGATCTGGTAATGAATCAGAAAGGTGCACGGTCCATTCTCAAATGAGGCCAAACACGTGCATCCACCGCCGCGTTTTGATGCAGGTTAATCGAATCGCCCGCCAATAATGGAGAAATGGCGGCGCTGCCTGCGTGTTCCCATTGGCCTGTAAGGTATTGTGCGCGTTAATTCACGGGGACCAATTCGATTTGCCCGCCCCGACATCCGAAATTCTACCATAAACGTGCACGATTGATGATTGTACAGGATACGAACGGAGTTTCGCAGTGGAAATCCCTCCGGGAGTTCGAATTCTGCTTGTAGAACAGTTGTAAATCGTGAGGAGGAATGTAATTAGGACAAAACGATTAAGACTTGAATTAGATAATTTACTTGCTATTCTTCGCTCTTTTTCTTTTTTTTTTTTTTGAGATAAATTGAAAAATAAATGGAATGGAATTGGTGGAAGAGTAAAGGATTGAACTAGATAATTTGAAAGAAAGTAAAATAGAATATTAGGAATTTTGGAGCGAGTTAAGAATAAATATATTTATATAATAGTATGCAATGATAAAAATTGAAAATAATGTTGGAATATTTTTATATTTTTCAAAAAGAAGGACATGGAAGGTACAAAGTTTTTCTTTCATAATCTTTCCGTCGTATTAGTCAAGAACAAAAGATCAAATAAGAGAAAATGATGGAATATAACCTGTTATTCAATGAAATATTAGTTATTGTCAGGAATATCGCAGAACTATCGATTGCATTTGAAATTACGCACTGCGTTATTACGTAAAATTACGAGTATTGTCTCGAATAAGAGACACTGCGCGAGGAAAGGTAATAATCTTAGACGTGTCATAGCTAATATCGAAAGGATCCACGTGAATTAAAACGTTATTGCGAAATGCAAGAAGATACAAAATGCGATTATCACATTTGCATACCAGATAAGTCATAATAAATTCCAAGAAAGAACTTGAGCAAGCTATTAACAATAATTACACGGATATCTTCATATTTCTTCCTATTATTACTGCATAAAATTGCCTCTTTTCAATATTTACAATTGGCGTTAATTAAGTTGAATCCTTCAAAAGTTCCTTCACAATTTTCTACCGTTTCACCGTTACGAATTCCTTCCTCCGACACAAAAACAACGAAGAAAAAAAAATAAAGAAGAATTTAATTGTCTCCAAACTCTATACCTAAATTTAAATTTAATATTTTTGGTAAATTTAATATTTTGGTAAAAATATGAGATTGATATTTCACCGAGCCGCGGACGTATTTGCTTCCCAGCAACTTCAAAAATTCATCTCTCTGTCCTAAGGAAACCCTGAAGGAGGAATCGATTTGGAAAGAGGCCCGCGAATGAAGAAGACACGAACCGCTCGAATTCGCAATATCTAAAATCCATAAAGAACCTTTCCTTTTTCGGGAGGGGGTGGAAGAAACGCGTGAAACGTCCACGTGAAATCAAAGGGAGGAGGGAGCCATCATCCTCTCTTATCCCGTGATAAGATAAGGTTGGAAAGATCGGGGATGGGTCTCGATGCTATCGAGTGATTCAGGGGAGCGGAAACGGGAGGAATTCGGAATGGCGCAAACATTGGCCTAAGGGCGCCGGATGAATATGAAATCACGATGAACAAACTTTAATATCCAAATGTAGATCACGGTGGGTCGATATTGGCCCTGGGACGAGGAGATCGTCGGGTGGAATGTCTTTTGTGTTATCGCGGAACGTTTCGCGTTATTGCTTCTTCTCTATTCCGCTAGAAACTGTAGTTATTCGTGATACGCGAGGATCGATCTTCTGTTTTAACAAAAGCGTGTGGTGCTCGTCGTGGAACGTCCCGGTTGCGTTTCTTTCGAGCTCGAGACGAAAAGAATTCGGAACGTTTGCGAAGTATCGCGAGAATTTCTGATCACGGGGGCTTGCAAAGCATTTCCAAGGGTAGGGGAAGGAAGAGAGAGAGAGAGAGAGGTTGTTGTTGATTGATGTTTGAAAGAATAATTGAGAGATTTGAGGAAGAAACGTGAAACGAAACGGGATTGTTATTGTATTGTTCGAATGTGGAATATGAGGAATTTTGAAGAAAATTGATATTGATATTTGATATTTGTAAGAATTTGGGAGAATTTGAAGATGAGGAAGAAGAAATTTTTAATTTGGAAAAAAGATATATAGCTTATGAGAGAATTATAAAATATCGTTCGAAAGAAATATGATCGTTTAGGAATTTTTGAGAATCTTTGGAAGAAGGAAGAGATTATCGATATTTGTAAGAATTTGGGAGAAATATATGTAGTCAAGAAATCTTTGGAGATGAGGAAATTTAAAAAGAATCGAAAGAAACGTGTCACGAATTTAATTTGAAAAAAAATTGTAACTTATAATAATAAAATATCGTTTGAAAAAAATATGAATATTGAGGGATTTTGAAGAAATATGAAATCTTTGAAAGAAGAAAAAAGTTACTGATATTTGTAGGAATTTGGGACAAATGTATGAGTCACGAAATCTTTGAAAATGAGGAAATGTGAAATTCCAAGAGATTCGAAAGAAACGTGTTACGACTGAAGAAATTTTTAATTTGAAAAAAAACTATAGCTTATAATGATAAAATATCATTCCAAAAAAATATGATCATTGAGGGATTTCGAAGAAATATGGAATCTTTGAAAGAAGAAAAAGGTTATTATCGATATTTATAGAAATTTGGGACAAATATATGAAACCAAAAAATCTTTGGAGATGAGGAAATTTGAAAAAAAAAGAAACTGAATTTAATAATTTAATAATATTTTAATAATAATTTATAATAATTTAATAATATTATGACTGAAGAAATTTTTAATTTGAAAAAAAGTTATAACTTATAATAATAAAATATCATTCCAAAAAAATATGATCATTAAGGGATTTCAAAGAAATATGGAATTTTTGAAAGAAGAAAAAAGTTATTATCGATATTTATAGAAATTTGGGACAAATATATGAAACCAAAAAATCTTTGGAGATGAGGAAATTTGAAGAGACGAAAGAAACGTGTTATGACTGAAGAAATTTTTAATTTGAAAAAAAGCTATAGTTTATAATGATAAAATATCATTCCAAAAAAATATGATCATTGAGGGATTTCGAAGAAATATGAAATCTTTGAAAGAAGAAAAAGGTTATCGATATTTATAGAAATTTGGGACAAATGTATGGAACCAAGAAATCTTTGAAGATGAGGAAATTTGAAGAGACGAAAAAAACGAGTGAAGAAATATTTAATTTAAAAAAAAAACACGACCTATAATTAATAAAATATCAAAAATATAATCTTTAATCTTGAAAATGTGAATAATGATAACCTACTCGACTTTTTCTTTCCACGAAAATACATACAAAAATAAAAGAACGAGACTCCCTTCCACGGAATATTCGAACTCGAATAACTCGGGATGGAGCAAATGAACAGATCCATCTCGTATAGTTGTACGTAACATGTAACCATGAAATTACGTTAAAGTTGAAATGAAACTACATCACAAAGCCTCGATTGAACTGATCTACGGTACGTGAACAGTAGTCAAGTCTGGATTTTGAGGCCAGAATATCATTCAATCAGGAATTACTGTCCGTGCGGCCGTCACTTTTACGATCCTTCCGATGTGCTTCGACTCGTGTCACATTTGCGTCACGGGAAGAAGTAATTTGTCTTTCCATCCCATTTATCTTTCTCTCTTCCATGTTGTACGATAAAAGTAGTGGGCAAAATCAAATCTTGGATTATGATTTTTAAATTTAATCGTTACACGAGAATCATGATGGCATCGATCATTATTTTATTGAGAAATTTATATTTTAAAAAAAATAATATCTTATTTTATTTTCTTGTTTCAATATTTTAATTTGTAATCAATACGTTGAGTTTCATTAAATTTGGTAAGTTAAATTAATAATTGGTTTAGCATCTTGATATAAATATTTAATAATTACTTTAATTTTGTATTATTTATCTAGTTTTATCTATTATAATTTATTTGTTAATCGTAGAGAAATTTATATCGAAAATTGAAGAATGATTTATTAGTTGAATTCCTTTAAATATTATATTTTATTTAAATATTTAAATAGCTTAAGTGAAAATATTGATTTGTGAAATCAATGATGTAATTTATTCTAAATTATTGTTTTAAAAATATTTGTTTATAGAGTCATATTATTTATTTTTAGTTTATGTCGATTAATTTAAAAGCAATACATATTGTAGTTCCCTTTTTTATCGATTGGACCTACCATTACGATTCTCAACCCTCCATCCAATACTTTTATCAATTCTGTATTTCTTTCAGTTTCAGAATTTTTCTTTTTGTAAATTTTTACTTATAATTTAAATCCTCGAAATCTTGACATTCAAATAAAAAATATTAAAAATTCCATTGCAGAGAAATACTAGATTGTCGCGCGTGTTTTGAATCACGTTACACAAATGATATATATATATATATATATATATATAACAGTGTTAATTTTCATTTCTAATTTCTTTCCACCCCCGGTTGACAAATTTAGCGTGAGGTTGCATTCGCCTATCTCACGTAAACATCTCATTCCGTCTCTCTGTTGTTTCGCTGTTCTCGTACGCGCTATTAATTCCCTTCTTAACTCCCCTTCTTTTCATTAAACGCACGCGAGAGGGGAATATGTTTCTTCGAATAAAGTGGGCGCAGCACGGAGGAAAAGTTCGTGGGGCGAGATCTCGCGTGATTCGTGCTCTTTGCTTGTTGCTTCGGCAGCAACGAACGCGTCCCTTTCTACGAGATTTTAGATCTCCCTTTAAAAATATCAATTTCATTATTAACAATTGCGACAAAGTTGATCGAAATATATTTAGAAGGAAGAACGATAGAAGTGAAGTTTAATTAACTTCGTAAACATGAAATTAGATATTGGTAGATGGGTAAAAAATTGTTGGTGCGTAGATGGAGAGGAAGAAAAAGAAGGAAAATTCGAGAAAATTCAAAAAAAAAAAAACGTCTCGTTATCCAATAAATAAAGAAAAAGAAAATGAAACTTTGTAAAGGAAACGTTGAATCGAGAAATAAATAGAAACGTCAAGAAATTTGGTCACAGGTGTCCAACTACGATACGAATCATTCGACATTAACGATAATAGACGTAGCGTGAATTATGGAAGATTTATCCTTTTCCCACAAACGAGCAACCAACTTTGATGGCTTCGAGTATCGACATTCTACATCATCTCCAACAGCTTATGATCGCCAATTATCAATCGGATGATCGATTGATTGATCTAGACCAATCTATTTTGCTCTTCGCTCGAAATCATCAAAAAATTGTTTAACAAATTGTCGTTCGATGATCAATAAATTTCACCATTCTTAAAAAAAAAAAAAAAGATGGAGACTTGGAGGATAAATAATTCTTAATAAATTCGATCCAATAAAATATTCCACTCGAATCTCAAGAAAATAATGGGGAAAAATACAAAGCACGTTAATGAAGAAACGAAGCGATCCAAAAACTATGAAGATGAGAAAGCAGAAAAAGAAGGAAAGGATTGCTCGAGCGACTCGATATTTTTCATTCCAGCGCATCAAAGACCAGGGTCGAACGAAAATGAGAGGCGAGCATTATCGTCGAAATGGTAAAAACGGCACAGGGATCAAACATGAAACTGTGAGAGAGGAGGGGGGTGGCTGGTCGTTTCGTCAGGTGGGACACTTTGACGGGATACGGAGGAAGGCAGGGAAAATGGGCGGCACGTGTGTTGAATTATTCACGGGTGAGCCAACATGGCGGTAATTCCCTCCCCCTCCTATTTGTATCGTTGATCGGTGAATATTTAGCGAGCGAAATTTATCCGAATCATGATCTCGAATTTCGTCCCCCGCGGCCGCGTCGATCAACCGATCACGATTCGTCGGATCGATATTCCTCGGTGACAAATATCCGGTGACGTGTTTCTCTCGGCCGGATACAACGAAGTACTGTTTTCATCCGCTTCCCGATACGCGCTGGAAACGTATTGTCACGATCAATGCAACGATTCTTTTTTCGGAGGAGAATGGAGAGTGCCAATAAGATGTAATAATATCTTATTGCTCGCGAGATTTGTAAACAGTTTGTTCGAAGAAATTTCTCGTGGGATGCAAACATTCTTTTTTTATCGGTCGTATTAAGTTTAAACGAAGGATAGTGTTTAAGAAGTGTCTGAGAAGAGAATGGCCATTTTTGAGAAAAATTTAGTAAGTCATAGACACTTATATTTTTGTTTAGGTTTAATGAAAGTTGGCAACCATTAATGATAAAAAAGAGTTCCTTTACAGTTTATTCGAAGGAATTCTTCGTGGAAACACCTTTTTTTATTATTATCGATCATATTAAAAGTTTATTTGAGAAGAGAATGTTTTTTGAGAAGAGTTTAATAATTCGATACTTTTTTATATTTTTACATCATCCTTTATTTAGGCTTAAGGGAAGTTAACGATCGATAATAATAAAAGAAGAGTTTAATAATTTGACACTTTTTTATATTTTTACATCATCCTTTATTTAGGCTTAAGGGAAGTTAACGATCGATAATAATAAAAGAAGGGTTCTTCTATAGCTTATTCGAAGGAATTCCTCGTGTAGAAACTCTTTTATATTATCCTTTTTTTTAGAATGGTGTTTATCTGAAAAAAGAATGAATATTTTTGAAGAAAATTTAATCGACACTAATAATTTTATATTTTTACATCAACCTTTATTTAGGCTTATTGGAGGTTAACGATCGATAATAATAAAAGAAGAGTTCCTCTGCAGCTTATTCGAAGGAATTCCTCGTGTAGAAACCCTTTTACATTATCCTTTTTTTTTAGAATGGTATTTATCTGAGAAAAAAAATTGTTTTGAGAAGAATTTGTTTAGGCTTAATGGAGGTTAATGATCGATAATAATAAAAAAAGGATTCCTCTACAGCTTCGAAGGAATTCCTCGTATAAAAACCCTTTTACATCATCTTCTTTTTATGATAGTATTTATCTGAGAAGAGAATGCCGTTTTTGAGAAGAGTTTAATCGACACTTGATCCTTTATTTAGTCTTAATGGAGATCGACCGATAAAAAAGGATTTCTATAAGAGGAATTTCTTCGAATAATCTCGCGAGTGATAAGTGCTAGATATTATTATACGCGACGTTTCATCGATAAAACGCTATATCCAACAGTGACATATTCCAGACACGGCTGACTGAACCCAACATCATTCTAATTCGAAGAATTTTCCTCTAATTTGGAAGTGAGTCAACAATTGATCCTCATGTTATTAGTTATTATTAAACTCTGATCCTCCCAATTGAAGGGATTTTCTCAGGATACGAGCCTCGCTTGGAAAATACTCTCCTTCTGAACAGATCGTGCTCTGACAGATCGCTGTAACATTGCAAGAGACTCGACTCTCTCGTAGACTTAACTATTTAAACGTACTTATAACTGCACATAATCCACTCACAAAAAAATACAAGCTTCTTTACACATACTTTCTCCTTACAGAGTTCCTCTGCAGCTTATTCGAAAGAATTCCTCGTGTAGAAACCCTTTTACACTATTTTTTTTTTTTTAGAATAGTATTTATCTGAGAAAAAAATGCTATTTTTGAGAAGAATTTCTTTAGGCTTAATGGAGGTTAACGATCGATAATAATAAAAGAAGAGTTCCTCTGCAGCTTATTCGAAGGAATTCCTCGTGTAGAAACCCTTTTATATTATCCTTTTTTCTAAAATGGTGTTTATCTGAAAAAAGAATGCTATTTTTGACGAAAATTTAATCGACACTAATAATTCTATATTTTTACATCAACCTTTATTTAGGCTTAATGGAAGTTCACGATTGATAATAATAAAAGAAGGGTTCCTCTACAGTTTATTCGAAGGAATTCCTCGTGTAGAAATTCTTTTACATTATCCTTTTTTTTAGAATGGTGTTTATAAAAAAAAATGCTATTTTTGAGAAGAATTTCTTTAGGCTTAATGGAAGTTAACGACCGATAATAATAAAAGAAGAGTTCCTCTGCAGCTTATTCGAAGGAATTCCTCGTGTAGAAACCTTTTTACATTATTTTTTTTTTTTTTAGAATAGTGTTTATCTGAGAAAAAAATACTGTTTTTGAGAAGAATTTGTTTAGGCTTAATGGAAGTTAACGACCGATAATAATAAAAGAAGAGTTCCTCTGCAGCTTATTCGAAGGAATTCCTCGTGTAGAAACTCTTTTACATTATCCTTTTTTTTAGAATGGTGTTTATAAAAAAAAAATGCTATTTTTGAGAAGAATTTGTTTAAGCTTATTGGAGGTTAACGATCGATAATAATAAAAGAAGAGTTCCTCTGCAGCTTATTCGAAGGAATTCCTCGTGTAGAAACCCTTTTACATTATCCTTTTTTTATAATGATGTTTATCTGAGAAGAGAATGCCGTTTTTGAATTTAAGAATTTAACCGACACTTATAATAAGTGGAAATAGCATTGGACACACGTATACATACACTCAACCTTCACTACAACGCTACTATTCCCAACATCTCTAGAATCGAAAAAGTCTGATTAACCGTACTGCTCGCTTATTAATCCCAGTTAAGTTTGATCCCTACCTTAAGAAAGTCGTGATCGAGAACAACGATGGAACGATGGAATAAGCACGGAGACGGAGTTGGGATCGATAGAGGCAGACAGTTATAATTAGACGAGTGGCAGTGGGACGGTTATTGCCGGATCAGTGGAATAAGATCAGCCTTAGTGGGAGAACTGGGATAAGCCGATAATGGGCGGACAAGTGGAACGAAACATTTCTAGTCGGACGAACGCCGGTTCGGCGAGAATCGTGTGAGATTAGGGAGGAGGGAGAGAGATAGAGAGAGAGAGTGGCAAGGCAGTAGTCCGCGATTCGGCCAGTGGAATAAGATAATCGAAGTTAAGGTGGATATGGCTTCAGTAGTCAAACAAATGGAACAAGTTGATCGAATTGGTGGGATATAAGGTGGCCGTAATCCGACGAATGGAACGGATTTATCAACGGGGTGAATCAAAAGGCAACGTTGCACGACGTCCAAAGTAGCGAAGCGAGTAAATACAGGCAGGTTTACGCGGGGAATTAAGCGGTGGAAACTATCCTCGTCTCGGCTATCATCGCGTCATTAATTAGTCGTATTCATTGCCCGTTCCATGCCCGTGGGAATTTGGAGTGTATCGCCGGAAATCGGGATCCTCGCGTGTTTACGGAGTGCGTGTGTGTGTGTGCGTGTGTGTGTGTGGTTCCACATTCGAAACGCGGCGTGTGCTCGAACACGCGGAAAATTAATCTAAATGTTGATTATCCGACGAAGAAGATAATAATCGACACGGTGGAAGAGAATTAGAGTATCGCGTGCGCGCAACGTTTTGATTTGTTTCCTCGTGAATATGGTAGTAAAAGCGGCGCAAAATCGAAGAATAGGAAACTATTGTGATCTGCGATGGGCAAAATTGATTGAAGTTGCTTCAACGAGTTATTTCTGGATAATTTATTTATTTATTCGAACAATCGCAGTTTTTTAATCCCCAAAATTTGGTTCTGTCTGTCAATAATGTCTGTCACTTTAACGTTCTCGAGAGAAAATTGTTTAAAAATACAGGCGAGAAGCATTAAAAATTATCGAAAATGATTCGTTTTCTGGATAATTCTTATCCGAAGCATCGCGATAACCGCGATTTTTTAATCCCCAAACTTTGTCAATACACCAATAATCCATTTTCGAGAGAAAATTGCCTAAAAAACAACGATAAAGCGAGAAACACGAAATCTCAAAAATTACCAAAAATGATTCGACAAACAAAAAAAAAGTTAATAATAAAGTTATCATTTCAACAAGTTGCTTCTTTGGTTAAATTTATTATCCAAATGTTCGAGTAACCGCAGTTTTTTAATCCTCAATCTGTCAATATACTAATAATCCACTTTCGTTCTCGTCGAGAGAAAATTGCCTAAAAAAAAAAAAAAAAAAAAAAAAAAAAAAACAACGATGAAGCGAGGAACGCAAAAAAATATAAAAAAAAAATTTTACCAAAAATAATTCGTTTCGCAACAAACAAACAAAAAAAAAACCCGATACGTCTAACCGCGTATCGTGATGAAATAAAATGAAAACACGGAAAATATATTTCGTTGCACGGTTCGATTGGCAACATTTCGAACCGATCCTTTTACGCATATTTCACAAATCACCGATATTCGTTACCGAATATCGCCTGTCGTGTTCAATTTTACACGCTCGCGCCTCATCGAATTCATCATATCCCCCTCCCTACCGCTTTAACGAGACATTACAATTTCCCAATTACGCGTGATTATTGATAACGATGGCGCAACCATCGCTAAATATTTAATTCCGTTCTTCCTTTTTTTTTTCCTTTTCTTTTCTTTTTTCGAATTTTTTAATCCGTGCTCGCAATTTTTTTACGATATTTTCCATTTCCAGTTTTTTCTTTTTTTCGACGAGACGAAAAATCGTCGTTCGTTCGAGTATCGAGCACTGGCCTAATTTTCCCGTACGTTTTGAGGAAAAGGGGCGGTGGAAAAGGGTGAATGGCTCTTTAGGAGAGGATGAACGGAACGATCAGGCTCCCACGAGTGGCTGGGAATTAGGACTAGCCGTTTTTCGGCTATTTATCGCTCGGTTTTTCGAAGTTACTCGAAAGGTTCTCTCTCTCTCTGTCTTTTTTTTGGTTTTTATGGATTGATTTTTGAGATTTTTTTTTTCCATCCTCTCGAATAGGATGAGCGTTGTTCGAGTTATATTATTGATCATTCGTAACTGAATTCGCGATACAAAATTAAATTAATTAAAAAGCTGAAAGGAAGAAAGTGATAAAGTTTTTTTGAACCGAGCTCGATAGACTTTGAATAAAAAGTTTGGATGTCTTAAAAAATAATTCAATTTGTAACGAGATAAATTATGAACGAGGGAATATTTTCATTAAAGCAAATTGAATTATGATTTGTCAATTCATTCGTTCATTTACATATTTAACGTCAAAGATCATTATCGATCAAGAATAAAATTATGAAAAATTAGTTAAAACATTTCTCGATTGCTCCGAATCTCCGATTCAAAACGATTCAAAACTAAAACTTGGAAAAATTAATAATTAAAATAACGTTTATTCCTAGCAACTGCAACCTTGCAACTATATAACCCTCGACCGTTCGACATTATCGAAATAATCGTATTCTTAACTTCAATATCGTTAAAATTTTGCCCACCACTCGTCCAAAAAATAACAAATCAGTTGTATCTCTTCCCCGTGTAATCCGAACCGATAACCGTGTTCCATCGAGACGAGAAAACTATTTTAATAATCGGGCGATACGATAAACTCGTTTTCCAATCGAAAATCTATAAGCAAGAGGAGGGGGGGAGGCGCAATTAAATGTAAAGAAAACCAAGCTCGGATAAACGGCGGGTTTGCACCGATACTTACAACCAGTCTCCAATTTCCAAGTTGTTGGGGAAGATATAAAGTTCAAATGGCGATTTCAGTCGTAAATCTTCGATTGGATCGTCGGTCGATAAGGGGAGGGGGGTGTCTGCGGCGAAATCCACTGTAAATCGCAAAACTTTCTTCTTAATCGTTGAAAGGCAGTTCGCCAAAGTTACCGCTTACAACTTTCCCTCGATTTCTCCATCCCCACCCTCCCTGTTTCGAACTCGCCCTTAAAAGTCTTAACATCGTTCCAATGTAATACAGACGTCGGAATTTCCGGTGGAACGAACTCGTGACCTTCGCGCGATAAAAAAAGGCTTGGTTTTATCGTGACGACTTCTTGGATGCTCGTTAAAAGATGGCGTATGGTATTGGAGTGGCGATTAAACTGCGCCACAAGTGGCACAGTTTCGAAACGAATCGAATGAGAGACGAATATTTTCTTCTTCGATAATTTCTTCTTAGACCAAGTATTCTTTTTATATTATTATTTCGAATCCGATAAATGTTCTTTTATAGGAGGAATAATACTTGTAACATTCGCTCGAAACTTCAAGTTTTATTTGCTTGGTGAATATTTGAATTTTATTGAATCGTAGATAAACTATATGGATCATCCATACAAATTGGTTTTAAAATACGATGCTACAAGTGGCACGGAGTTTCGAGTTTCGATAGTTTAGAATTTTCACGAAGTTAAAAGGAATCGAATATTTTGGCGATTAATGTTTTTTGAGTGGAATAATATTTGCATGTGCTGGAAGCTTCGAGTTTTAATGAATATTTGTGTACATATAAATAGTAGATAAATTGTATAGATCATTCATACAGTGTTCAAATTATTAGATCTTCGTGCGATAAAAAGTTGGTCACTGAGACGATCTCTTTGATGATCTCTCACGAGATTGAAAGGAATCAAATATTTTCGCGACATTTTCATCTTTCAATCTCTCAATTACTATTATTCAATATTATCGAATCGACAAAAAATCTTTCGAAGTAGCATTTGTTCATATTCGTTTCGAATTTTGGGTGTTAAAGTTTTATACGTTTCGGTGATTTTATTTGTACGGTAAATAAATTGTGTAGATCATTTCTACAATGTTTTCAACGTTGTTGAAAGATAAAATTTTTAAGAAAAAAAAAGATCGTGTACGAAAATTAAAATATTATTAATATAAATTTGCCTCTGATGAAACGTTTTCGAGGTGGACGAAATAGATGCGTCCACATATGATGCAGCTTGCCGTGAAATATTATAAATGAAGTTATTGCGACGCAATGTGCAGTTGAAATACTGCTGACACCTGCTATTTCACGTGCAATTGTTTGCAGTATGCTAGATTGGATCTTCGCGTGGGTGTACACACATAGAGTCGTCTATTTGATCAATTTGACATGCGATCGCAAAAACAAGTTTTAACCCAGTCCACCACTATTATTTCTCCTCTTTTTTTTTTTTTTTTTTCGTCGTTAATAATTCCTCTTATTATTAATTTATCATTCTTCAAACCAATATTATTGGAAAGATAATATAATAATATATATACTTTTCACTTGCTATTATTTCAAGCGACCTTTCCATCCTAGATTCTATTCGAATCACATTGGTTAAGATTAAAACTCGATTCCTCTGTTCCACAAATGGAAAAAACATAAATAAATTCATACATCGAGGGGGAAAAAAGTCGACGATAAAAAGAGAGGTTAGGTAAAGCGATAATCGGCTTAATTGAAAAGAATCTTTCCGAAAAGGAGACAAAGTGCAAAATAAAGAAGAAGCTCAAAAGAAGTTACTCTTTTAACACTCCGCTTTTAATCGAGATTCTCTTTGATTTACTTCTAGACATCCATCCTTCTTCCGCGCGTTTGCGAATTTTCTCGCCCAGCTGTCGAGCGACATTCCGCCATTATTCCATCGAAGGATCGTCCCTAGAGGGAGTTGCGGGCACGAGTTCACATGAATTTCCGCTCGTTAGATGGCGCACAAAGAGACGTAGACGCGTGCAGAAAAGATCCGCCACTTCTCCCCTCCTTATTCTTCTCCCTTTCTTCTCTTCCTTTTTCTCTTTTTTTTCTCTCTTTCCTCTCTCGTTCGGCGTAGAAATCGTTCCCAAAGGGCCCTTGAAACGTCGAATAGTGACACGATCAAAGAATGCGTTCCGATTAAAGCACTGCTCCTCGAGATGAGTGTTGGCGCGAAAGTGTAAATCGCGTGGAGGGTAAACTCGCTGGTGGGGCTCTTTTATATCTGCCGTGCTTTTCCACGGTTAGAAAAACTGTTCGATGCTCGTGCTCGTGTTTTACGCGCAAATGGATTTAGTTGTGGATTTAGAAGTGGTTGAGAGATAGGGAAAAATTTTTTTATCGAGCAATTAACACTGATTTTTAAGATCAAAGGCAGAGAGAGATACGTATCCTTTGTACTTATATTATAAATATGTTTCTTTTTGCCGTGAGGGATATATGTATTGTGTATTTTATGGGCGAATGGATTAATTTAATTAGGATTATATAAAAATTTTAATAAGGAACGAGAAATGATATTTTAAGATTTCGTCAAAGCTAACTTTGACGTCTCCGTGATATTGTTTCGAAATAAAATTTCATCGAATTGAAAGTTTTCGATCAAATTCATCGAACCTGAGATTTTTTAAAAACGTTAAAAATATATTTTTTCCGTTTTATCTCATCCGTTCATTCGTTGATGCTCCATCGAAAGTATCTCGATTGTACAATTCGAATTATTTTTTTCAATTTTCAACAAATAATATCGAACGATTGTTCACGTTGGGCGACGTACGTTGGTTGCATAGTTTCGACAAAGAGAGAGAATTTTAAAAATTCGTAGAGAGAGAGAGAGAGAGAGAGAGNGAGAGAGAGAGAGAGAAAGGGGAAGATCAATCCATGGAGAAATTTCCCAAGACACGGTTTTACGGAGGATCGAGCGAGCATCAAGTGGTCAAAGGAGATTGCGAGGTGAAAAAGGACGAAATATATGTGCTGGTGAAGTCGAAGTTCATCGAGAACAGAGGAGAGAACAGGAAAGATTTAGGAAGAAAGGAGAACTCGTTCTTGATTTTTTCAAAAATCCTTGCGATTGTGAGAAACTTTTCTTAAGTAGAAAATATGATGTGTTAAGGGAATTTAGATATCTTTATTTCAATCTATCGTTAAATATCGTTTAATAATTTTATGAAAAAATTTTTTTTGGCGATTAATGGAAATCTAAAAATATTCTGTAAATTCTGGAAGAATTTTATTGTGTTTATTTTTAAAAAAAGTTTTTTGAGTAATAGCGTTGAAAGAGTTTCGATAGAAGCGACGTGTGTTTCAGTCGAGGAAAAACTTTGCACTTTCGACGAGTTCTCGCTTCTTCCTTGACGCGTTACAAAAGAATTACAAAAATGGCTTTTAATCAATTTTTCGTGGAAATTCAATTTTTGTCGTGTTTATGTCGAGTTTACGAATAATAATGCGAAGCAGAAAAGAAATCGTATGGTTGAAGGAATTTTTATATGAAAATTATTGACAACTCGCGATTGCTGGCGCCATCTACGATCGGTAGAGAAAAATTCTAGAGTAAGAGGTAATTTGCCGCAACTGCAGCGACCTGTAAATAAGTAAAATACTTAAAATTTATTTACGCTTGCATCGATGCAGATTTAATATCGTTTAAAACTTTCCTTTCAAAACATGTAAATTTCTTTCCCCCCTCGAATTTGTTGAATCTAACTTTCTTTCGATTGTCCACTGTCCACGAATTCCTCGAAAACTTATATCTCCCATATTTTCTTTTTTCTCCCCGGAGAGATTCAAATATATTTCTTACTCGTATCGACTCGATTTTATTTTCCACTCACTTTTGAAAAAAAAAGTGGTAAATTTATTCGCTAAATTTATTTTTCGCTCGTTTTTATCGCATCTTCTAAAATTAAACTTAAAATCGTGAAATTTTCGTAAAAACAGATGATAAATCAAACGTTTCTACATTCAATGTCTCTGAAAGCAGAGGGGAGTGATAAGAGCATCGTAAATCTCGCGCCCATATCTCGTCGAAAGAATTGTTTCATCAACTGTAAACACGAAATCTAAGGAGAAACAAACAACTTAAGCCTGTCACATTGTACATTGTTAAATCTATTAAAAAGAAATATTTGAGAAACATTACCCCAACTTTACCAATCTGAACATTTAAACTTTCCACTTAATCCCTCCGTTCCTACCAATTTTCCCGCGCAAATATCGATCGTGAAAAACAAAATCTTCCTTACCTTTCTCCCACCAAACGATCTTATCTTATTCAAAATTTTCCTTTTCAAAATTTACGATCGAGGCGATCGATCGAGCAAAGTCAAAAAATATCGCTAACCACACGAAAACTGAGATGAATCTTTTTTTTCCTTTTCCTTTTTTTTTTTTTTTTTCTTGTATTTCCGGAAGAATCACGCAGCCTAAATTACGAGTTTCATAATTCATCGCGTCGTTCATCGATTTGAAAGCTCTCTGTCTCTCTCTCTCTCTCTCTCTCTCTCTCCTCGAAGAGGAGGAGAAAGAAAGAAAGAAAGAACGAGGGGACGGAAGAGACTTGGGTTTCTTACCTTCAGGGCGAATCCTTGCCTCGAGTGATCGAGCGAGAGTTTGGATCGCGGACGGAATGCATCGTTCGAGCTAAATTCTTGCTCTTACGCCCATGAAGATGTTAAGTAACGAGGTAGATCGACGAACGGGATCGTTTTTCTTACATTTTTCTCGGTTTTCTCCTCGCTCTGATACCAAAGCATATTTTGCCATGATGGCGGTTCAAGCTTTTCGAAGAATTTGAATGGTCGTTAAAATAAAGAGGTTTTTCCAATTTTTTTTTTTTTTTTTTTTTTTTTTCTCTATAATTATCTTTTACAGCGTTCAAATTATTTGAAATTCTCTCTTCTCCGTGTAAAGTAAGGAAAATTGAAAGAAAAAATTTGTTAGAAATTGTAATTTGAAGAATGATATCAACGATTTTTCTTAACTCTGATATCTCCTCCGATGATTCTCGCATTTCTGATCTTCTGAATTTGGATAATCGGTTTTTTTCAATCGATCTTTTTCCAATTTCGACCCCTTTTTGAAATAATTCTTCTTTCTCTGCTTCGTAAAAAAAAAAAAAAAAAAAAAAAAAATAGAAAGGATTGAAGGAAACTCGTTAATTAAAAATGACAATAGTGATACGAAACGTTTCTAGAGATTGGAATATTTTTAAAACTAGGATATAAATATAGTTTATATCTTCTTTCCAATTGTTGATAATAATTATTAATAATATTATTACCATGAAGAATGACTAAAACATTTGAGAAGGATATGTTACTCATATTTTATTACTTGGAATTCTCTATCTCGTGTACTTTTGCCGAGCAATCGATTCTCGTTACTCGTCTTAAACATACCATTGGTATATCAATTTCTAGACACAACAATTCTTTATCTTTTTTTTTATATATATATACATATATTATTGGAACGAGAATTTTATCGCGATGTCAATTGCATTCGAGATAATTAAAATTTGATTTTGATTGAAAATATGATAAATTGATTAGGATTTATACAAAAAAAAAATTCGATTCGACGTTCTGACAAAAATTCTTTCTCCATCTAAACAAAATCCTCTCTAAATTCTGGCAAAAATTCTCTTTTCTAATTCTCTAAATAATAAATTCCTTGAAAAGAGACCTCCCTTTTCAAACAAAAATCCTTCAAAGTCGAGTAACAAAATTTCTCTCTTAAATAATCCAAATAAAATTCTACTCTTTTTTGTACCTGTCCTGCCCTTATTTTATTTTGTCTGACGGTTTTCAGACGTGTCCACGTTGAAATTTAAATAAATGAGAAAAATGCGATGTAGAAAAAAGATTTATGAATTTTCTCAGCTGTCCGTTACTCGATAACACCGACTCTTACACGATCGTTTGCATGTTAAATCCTCGAGGCCCTGGCCAATAATAAATTAAAAATTCCATCCATTCGAATCCATTCTTTAATCTGAATGAGAAGAAAAAGATGGCGATAATTTAAAATTTTAAAACGAAATGACAAATTTTTTTAAGAATAAAACAAGTGAAAGTATGAAACATAAAAAAAAAAAAAAATCAATATTCTCGATATCTGTCGACTTATCGAAAAAAAAAAAAAAATTACCGACCGTTTTAATATTCCACATCATACTCCACATCATACGTTAAAAACCTTCATCAACTTGTCGAAAGTCGATCGACAGCGAACAATCCGAAACACATCTTCCTCCTATATACCCCCGTGCCATGCCAAAAACACGTCCTCCATCCTAAATCATCCCGCCTCCATTTAAATCCACACCGAAGAGAAACACACTCGAAAACAGGAAGCCGGGGTATCGTGGAGCGAGTTTATCGGATACAGCACGAAAGAATGCTTATCTCGTTATTCAAATATCGCTCGCGTGTATCAAATATCTCGTATTGCCTTTCCATCCCCCTGTGCTTCTTCCACTTCCTCCTTTTCCTCCCTCCCTCCCCCCGATTTTTTCTTCTTTCTCTTCTTCCTCTTCTTCTTCTTCTTCTTCTTCTTCTTCTTCTTCTTCTCGCCAAGAAGGCTGTTTTTCTCCTACGAATCGAGTCGAAAGTTCTCCCGTATCCCCAGGACACTTCCTATATTTCCCTGTATTTCTGCCAAGACTCTTGCTCAGCCCAGTAAATTACAACGAGGGCGAGGGACACGAGATACGGGCGGAGCCTTTATCTCGCCACGAGTATCGCGATTTATGCCAATTTTCACGGGAACGCGAGCCGATTTTTCGATTCCTTCGAAAAATACAAAGGAAACCAGGTGAGAAGGGAAAACGGGAAGGAAGCTCGAGATGAATTTGAATTATATTTTTATTATCGTTTGTTGAAGAGAGAGAGAGAGAGAGAGAGAGAGAGAGAGAGAGAGAGAGAGAGAGAAGTGTTTCGGCTATTTTCTAGGATCTTCTAGTATTTTCTTTTTTTTTTTTTCTTTCTTTGTGAATTTCTTTTATAACATCGAGTCCCCCAGCGGATAAAGGGAATTAATTTTAACGAAGAGAAGGGAAAAGAGTGGATAAATTTGATTATCCGTTTGTTTATCTAAAATTTTAATATCATAGAGAAGAAGCTTAGGAATATTGAGAGCTTTGGATAAATTTGATTATCTTTCTTTGTTTATCTAAAATTTCAATGCAGAGGAGAAACCTAGAAAAATCTCGAGCGCTCGGATAAACTTTTTAAATTTTACATTATTTTTTTAGACGAGATCTAACGTATCTTTTCCATTTTTTTTTTTTCTTTTTCATCGAATTTCTTCCTGTTATTGTTATTATTATTATTATTATTATTATACACAATTTTAAATTAATAAATTGGGAAATTATTCACACCTTCCGTTTATCTTTATCCAAAAGAAAATGAAAAGTAAATGTCAACGAGATTTCAGAGGGCACAGTTATCTGTCTGTACACACAAAACAATGGAAACAATGCAAAAATTCGCGCTCGAATTTTTTTCACGATCGACTTCGTATTCCCCTTTTCACCTTTCGGTTTTGCTTTGTTTTCTTTTCTTTTCTTTTCTTTTCTTTTTTTTGTTCTGCCTCCCCTGCAAAAGAGGAGGCACCGCTGCATCGCGCCGCCGTTGCTTTACATCCCCGCGTTTGCATTTCACGCTGCGCGAAGCGTGTCGATCCAATCTCCAGTTGTTCGAACAAGTAGCCAAACAAGCAATACGCAACTATACACGTTGCACCCGTTCATTATCATCCATTTCTTCTGTTTTTCGATCGTTTCGATCTGTGCGAGGCTTCCTTTCTTCGTGCATTTTTCTTTCATCCTCTCTTTCTCCGTCCCGAAAAATATTTCGTTTCGTCGATTGAAAGAGGTATTTTTATCATTTTTTTTCTTTTTTCTCTCTCCAAAATTTTAATGTGTACGTGTGTTGCTTTGTATTTCATCGAACTTTTTTCGAAGCTAGAAAAAATGATTGGTGTTCTTCGATCGAAATATCGATCATTTATAATGATTTAAAAGAATATTTCGACGAGATTCGCGACGGAGAGAAATATTTATCACCTTTTTGGAAAATTGTCAGAATTTTTAATTTCACTTTTCTGGTTTTACGAGTAGAAAGGAATAACATTCTATATGCAATTTTGAAAGATCGATTCAGAAAGATGAAGAGTAAAAAAAAAATTACAAAAATATATCAATTTAGATTCGTTTGTTGAATTATGATTAAATTTAAATTTATAACGCAATAAGTATTTCGATAGAAAATTGATAGATGAATCTGTAGAATCTTTTTTTACAAAAGATGCAGTCGTTGATATAAAGAAAATAGGCAAACTTTAGAGATTATTCGTCGCAATTAAAAATAAAAGGACATTAAAAAAATTTTCGCGATAAAGGAGAAGGGAAAAAAAACTGGGAAATCTCGCGAGACTGATTAAAAAATGGTGTTACATTTCGGCGACGAAAGGAAAAAAATGAAAGAAAGAAAGGGAGAAAGAAAGAAATAGATATGCAAGTGTATTGCCCCAGGGCAAAAGTCTAAGAGAAAAATGTCGTAATAAACGTAGGTTTGCGCTCTTCGTTTCCGGGATACGACCTTTTTAAGCCAGGGAACGAATTATGCCAAGCAGTTTTTAATTAAGCGCAAAATGAATGTTAAAAATCTAACCTCGTCGACGAGATTAATCCCCCTCCTTTCTCTCTCTGTCTCTCTTTTTCAGTCTCCGTTTTTCTTTTGTCTTTAAACTAAAAATTTTCAGGAATAATAAATAAATAAATTAAATGGAACCCACCTACCCACAAATCCTAATTCGCAAACATAAAAAGAAATTATTATATTATTTTTAAATCATCACTTTAATATGAAAAAAATAAAAGTACAAAGAGGTGTATAAATTAAAATATTTAATTTGCATATTATTCATGGTAAATATTTATTCTAACTTGTATGACTTCATTTTCATAAAATTTCTCTTCGATTTTAATCACGGTATTTCGATTATATATATACATATATTCTATTCTCTCCGAGGCTCATGCAAATCTTTCCGGCTTTAATCTAGCCATCCTCCCCGAAGAAAAATTATAATGACAAAAGAACTTATTATTTCTCATGAATAAGTATCAACGATATTTCATCATCCGTTATTTCCGCGATGGAAACGGATCGAATATTTTGCAATATACATTAAATTAATATCGCGAGATTTGTTCGTTTGAATTTCACGTTTGTAGCGTGCTTTATCCGTATTAAATATTCTTTATTACGGGAGAGGATAAAAAAAAAGGATAAATATCGAGCCATGGTTGAATGAAAAAGCAATAGGTGATAGCGCGCGGCGTTCGATCGGGAACAAAGGGAGAGCCAAGCGGAAATCATTAATTGCTGTGTCATCGAAGCGTCGAACGCTGGTAATGAGTTGGACAATTTTTCACAGATGTTCGATCTCGTGGCGAAACCGGCCTTGAATCTCACTCTTTGAAAAAATAAACGTTGCTAAATAATTACGAAACGAACGTTCGATTGAGAGTTGGGCGAACGGAGAAGAACAACTTGAAATATTTCGTAAGGAAAAAAAATTTTGGCGCGAAATTTGCAATGAATTTGCAAACTCGATTCTTTTTTTTTTTTTTTTTTTAACATGGAATTTGTTAGCTTTTTGAGATGGGAAAAATCGCGAGATTGCAAACGCGAGAAGCAATAAATAAAAAAGAATAAATATTCCTCGATGATGATGGAGGTAGTAAGATTTTTTTGTAAAATGTGCGTGAAAGAAATTTTGTGAATGGAAAAAAATTCGCATATGACAAATAAGTGCGAAATATTAAAATGTTGAAAATTAATTAATAAAAATTCGTTCGAAAAAGTAATTTCGAAAAGAAGAAAGAATTCTCACGAATTTTTTCCAATTTTCATTCCTCTGTCGATTCCTATTTTTTTTTTTTTTTTTTTTTAATCGAAAACATACTTGAAACATATCGTTCTTCGTTACAAAATGAAAAAAAAAAAAAGAATGAAACGACAGAATTGGCATCGAAGCTCGATCTAACTCAACATCCCCTACTCCCCTCTCTCATAAACGCGAATTCACGCGACGAATATTACGAATGGATGACCGATCGAACGTGTAAAACGTCTGGTTTCATAAATATTTTCAGTATTTCGCGTGTGTGGATCGGATATTTTTTTTTTTTTTTTTTTTTTTTTTTTTTTTTTTTTTTTTTGCGGCTATAAGTTTCCACCAGCGGTAAAGTTTAACATTATCGGTTTCTTTTTCTCCCCTCGAGTTCTTCAAAAGTTTGTTTCCAACTTTCTATCGTCGGAGACAGGCAATTTTGCTCGAGTTCGATCGAAGATTCGGCCTCGACCCTCGCTTTCCGCATTCTCTTTCCTTTTAATTCCTGTGATCCGATATTTACTGTGAGAAATACGTAAATAGATCGCGTGCAACTCGAAAATTGATCCCTTTTTTTCCCCTTTTCTCCTTTTGTTCCCTATTTTTTTGTTAAATGTTTGGATTGGAATATTTTTTCCCTGTTATTTTTTTTCTTTTTAATTGTGAAATATTATTATTCATATAATGATCGACCACACGCAATGGAAAGAAAAATTTCATAACGATTTTTCCTAAATTGCAAATGTCACAATTAAAATCTTTTTCGAAGGGTTGTTCCTCGTTAACTTTTACATACGTATCATTCTATCGGTCAAAAGTTTAAAACCGACAACGTTTTTTTCGAATTTAACGAAAGTTTATTAAAATAAAATTATCATTGATATCCCTTAAGGTTAATTTCGATTTAAAAATTATAAAAAAAAAAAAAAGATATTCAAAAAAATGATTCCTGATCAACTTTTGCCTGATACTGTATACTGTATAATAAGAAAAGCACTCGACGTTCGATATTGATCCACGGTTTATTTCGAGACACAATTACTTTCCTAATGCGGCAGACTTCCGTTTCGAAGCGAGATGAAATAAAACAAAAAAAAAAAAAAAATAATTCTCACGTAGGAATTTCCACCGTAAACTCACCGTTTTCGATCAATCGATCCGTTAATTACGGATACTCGCGAGTCTCTCTTTATGACGAGCTATTAACGAGCGCTGGTTTTCGAGCCGAAAATTTACGCAGCCGGATGATTCGCTCTCCGAATCAATTTCAATTAAACGTTTGACAATTCGAGCCGATATCCCGAATTCTAATTAATTTCCATCCACGCTTCGAATCGACTAATGAGAGTATTGACACAAAGATATAACGCGTTCGAGGTTATGTTCAAAGCGAGAACGTCGCTCGTTCGATTTTCGTGCGTCTCCCATTTTTCGACGCCATTTTCCTCTTCTCCTCTTTCTAGTAGGGGCCGGGTTGCAGTGTTGCAGGGGATAGAACGAAATAAATTCGTTGGATGAATAATAATTTCTGTCTCAGATTAAAAAAAAAATCTTAATGGAATGTATTTTCGTTGAAAGACTTTTAAATCTCTCCTCGATGATTTTTGATGAATTTGAATTATTTTTCGCGTGTACAATTTCGTAATCTGTCGATCTTGGTTATCGAGGAAAAGAAAAAACGAATTTGCAGTGTTGCAGGGAATAGAAATAAATTCGTTGGATGAATAATAATTTCTGTCTCAGATTAAAAAAAAAATCTTAATGGAATGTATTTTCGTTGAAAGAGTTTTAAATCTCTCCTCGATGATTTTCGATGAATTTGGATTATTTTTCTGTAATCTGTCGAGAAAAAGAAAAAAACGAATCGTCGTTGGAAGAGGCGTATGAAATATATAAATGGAAAAATTGACAGTTTTTATATTTTTCTAGAAGAATTTATTTATAATTGTTATACATTCCTTTCACATTCGTGACGCGTAGTTATTATATCGTAACTGTAATGAAGCGCAATTTAATACACGTTATAAAGCACTACTTGTGTAATTCTATTTCTATAATTGGAATTAATTGTACACGCAACAATTTGTGTAATTAATTGTAATACCTTTCCGTATCGATCGTTAGTTAGTTGTCGTTGTTAGGAACGTCGAATCCTCTGTTATATCGCCGACGAGGCGATTATAAATTCGTTATATTATAACAACATTTATTATGTTGACATCGTGTTTTCTCCGTTTATAGGAAAGGAAATAAATTTGAAATTAATCCAGAAGGGAAAATCGATCGCGCGCGAGGAATGCTGAAGGCTTTTAATATGAATATTTCGTTACACGATAATCGATGAGAACGGATTGAAATAAGATAAAGTAACCGTGTACATTGATCGCCAAGTGTTGGCAACGATAAGATCAACATTACACTCGATTGTTTAATTTCCCCGTTTTCATTGTTCCATGTACGATTTTACTCGCGAAATTAATATAAAGTTTAGTTATCTCCGGAGTTTCCCAATTAGTTCCACAGTCATACATGTAGGCCACCGACCTAGAAAATTTCTATGTATCCACCATTTTCACAATAAGATGTCGAGAACATCGAGGTTCAGAATCTCGTCTCTTATTGTTGTACAGTATCTTAATAACAACAAGTTGTCAAGTTTATCGATCATTCGTTGGTAAACTTTCTCTTCTCATTTCGCTTTATTACGATGTATTAATTTTATAAATAATTGAAAAAATATTTTCAAATTATTCCACTCGTTTACGATATTCATTAATTCAAAAAAAAAAGGAAAATTCTAAATTCAAGAAAGACTTTAAATATTTATTCGTACACAAGATCTTCCACTTTTAAAACATTTTTTCTTTTTTACAATACAATAGAGATACAATAATAATTACAAATGGTTGAAAAAAATTAAAATCAAAGTTAATACTTATCCATGTATATATATATATATATTCATGATTCAAGGAAAAAAAGAAAAAAAAGGAAATTAAATTTGTTAGATTGATAACAGAAGCTGCAAATTTTACAATCATCCTGTAGACGTGTATAACGGTGTATATTTAACGATGCGTGCGCGTCCTTGATGACGGTGCAATCGCATAAATAGAGGCGCGGAGAGGAAGTTATCGATATTGTACCGCGACCTAACGAGTTCAATTCCGTGCAATCACGTTTAATACGTGCGATCGTATCGTTCATAAGCTCTGTCCCCGCGTTTCCATACCTAATTCTCCGCGTGATCGTCGCTTTTATCGATGCCCCATCCATCGTGAAAATCGCCAATTATGCGAAACGTGTCATCCCATTAAGAATGGGGAAAGCAGGGATAAATATCTCGTTCATCTTGCGAGGAATAATAATGGAAAATTGGAATGGAAGATCGTTGTGAATAAATAAATCGAGTATTCAGGAAAGTTTTTTAATTAGAAAGATTTTTAATTTTTTTTTTTTTTTTGATTCGATTCTTTTATATTCATGTCTTTGTAAATTTTTTTATTAAGATATCGATTTTAAAGATTCGATGGAGTAAAGTATTCGACTAAAAAAAAAATAGCATGATGATGGCTGGTAAAATTAGAAAAGAGGTAGTGATATACAAGTTGAAGAAACTAGCGGATGAATCATTTCTAAAATAAGGGGATCACGTGTAAATCTAAGAAAAATTCAAGGAATCGATTTTACTTTGGTATATATAAAAATAAACTCTCGTTTTAAAAGAGATATCAATTCTTAAATAAAAAATATTCCTTTATTATTGCAATAAATAATTTTCTAAAAAAAAAAAAAAAAAAA